>NC_136493.1:88261622-88379122 GCF_053919585.1 Euprymna scolopes
AACCACATCAAAGCAAGGATCGACAAGAAACAAAAAAAAACAGCAATTGCAGACTCTGTGGAGAAAGATATTAAACAATAAACTACATAATAAGTGAATGTAGCAAACTAGCCCAAACAGAATATAAAAATGAACACGATCAAGTGGGGGAGGCAGTACATTGGCAGTTATGCAAACAATTACATCTTGAACACACCGACAAATAGTACAAGCACAAACCGGCAGCAGTAATAGAAAATGAAAATAACAAAATCCTATGGGACATGGATAAACAAACGGATAAACACATGCAAGCAAGAAAACCGGATGTTAACAAGAAGGAAAAGTTCTGACAAATTGTAGATTTTGCCGTCCCAGCAGACCACAAATCAAGGAGCCTGAGAAACGGAGCAAATATACAGAACCAGCCAGAGAGCTCAAAGGGATCTGGAAAACGAAAAATAATAGTAGGAGCGCTAGAAACGATAAAAAAAACTTGGAAAAATGAATTGCAGGAATTGAAATTATTATTGTCAGAAAGCCATCATGATAACTTGTGTGCAAACTCCTAGCAAGTAAATAATAATAAGTTATCATCCATGTTATGATTTAATGTTTTAATTAAAAATCTACGATAGAGTGATATCTTGTATATGATCCTTCGCTTGGGATTGAACTTATAACACGTAGGTTATGGGGAATTTCTACAGCCTTTGAGTTTTACCTCTGTGAATGCGAACAAGATAAATTAAGCCATAGAACGTTGAATTAGGGAAGTCTAGCCCGGGAGGATTAAGTTGAGATTTAAGTTCGAAATTAAAGGGGAAATATGTAAGAATTGTGAAAATGTGAATAGCAAAGGTGAAGCCAACAAGCTGAAACTGGTCAATTTATAGCGGTTATTCAAAGAGGCAGACAGTGCTGGAAGTCCAGGATGACTTGTTGCCACCCTTAGACACCAGAAACTTGTCGTCGTCGTCGTCGTCGTCGTCAACAACAACAACAACAACAACAACTCTTAAAAATATCGTTAAACGACTGCGAATCTTTAAAAAGTGATCTCATGTGCGATACAAGCTCTTTTCCTCTTCTTTTCCTAAATTGTTTGATCTTTGGCAGACATCTTTACGATTCGTAAGTGGATATTCGTTTTATACATATGGCGCGATTTCACTGGAGTCAGACATGAAGCATAGAAATATGAGAAGCTTCATTCGTTCGTAGATATTTTTCTCATTGATTGTCATTTTTATTTTGCATGATTTTTTTAATTTATTTATCTATATTTATTTACTGCTTCATTTGGATCCCGGAAACAAACCTAATAATTCTATTGCGCATGTGCATAAGCCCACATATTCGCAATTATATCAGGTATCACTCGTAATACATCCTGTGTGTGTATGTGTGTGTGTATGTGTGTGTGTGTGTGTGTGTGTGTGCGAATGTTTTTGAAAATCTACACGATGTACTCTGTGTGTTTGTGAGCGTTGTTAGATAAGTTTTGACATCGAAATACCTGCGATAAGTATCAAAAATTGATAATCGAAAAAAAAATCTGATTAAAAAGTTCGATTTTGATTTAATATAATTCTTTTCTATAGCCTAACATCACAAATACATTTGAGAAATTTTATGACCACACAAGTAGTCGCGGCATATAAAATCAACAGAATGTTCTTTGCTAAGAATAGGAAATGTTTGAACTAAATGTTTCTGTTTAAAGCACAATAGAACCATGATACAGAAATTGACAGTTTATATACTTCAAAATCTCATGTGTGATTTTGAAGCGTTTAAACTGTTTATTCCTGACTATTTTCATAGTGTGTGCATGTGTGTGTGTGTCTGTGTGTGTGTGTGTGTGTGCGTGTGCGTGTGCGTGTGCGTGTGTGTGTTTGTTTGTATATGTGCGTGTGTTTGTTTGTATATGTACGTGTGTGCGTATATGTGCGCATGTGCTCCGTTTGTGTTTGCCTGTGTGTGCATGTGCGCCCGTTTGTGTTTGCGTGTGTGCATGTGTGTGTGTGTGTCCGTGTGTGTTTGCGTGTATGTGTGCGCGTATATATGTGTGTGTGATCTTTTGTGCGTGCGTGCGTATGCGCGTGTGTTTGGGTGTGTGTTTGCACGTGTGTGTATGCGTGTGTGTGTGTGTGTGCGCGCGGCCGTGTGTGTGCGTGTGTGTGCGCGCAGCCGTGTGTGTGCGTGTGTCTGTGCGATACAAATCAATTTAATACTTGCGTCAACCAGACTCAGGCACGGCAATGCGTGACCGGGCGGGTACCGCTAGTTTCAACTATATATCGTTTCCACTAAATACCGAGTTGTGTCTTCCTTCCGGACCTTGACAACAATACAAATGCTCGTTCAGATATCATTTACAATGGATGGACACAAGTTCGCCTTTCGCTTACTGCATTGTAGATGTACAATTAGTTGATGTTGGTCATGCGATAGAAAAAGTTTCATATCAGGATTTAAGCGCAACACTTTATTAGTGTGAGGATACCAAAATCAATCAATCAATCAAGCAATCAATCAATCAATCAATCTATCTATCTATCTATCTATCTATCTATCTATCTATCTATAAGTGACTTTGTGTGTGTGTATGAAACAGACTCTATCTGAATTGACAAATTTAACTCACAAACACACAGACAAAATTCCTTATATATATATATATATATATATATATATATATATATATATATATATATATATATATACTATTATATTAAAAGTACTTTGTGTATGTGTGCATGTGTGTATGTGTCTGTGAGTTCGTTCCCAATGGAATCGGAAATGGTTGGGTAGATTTCTATAAAATTTCACACGAAGGTACTTTATGTGCCTCGCAGTGTTCTTAGATAGGTTTTGTATCGGAATGTCTTCGGTAAGTATTGATAATCGATAATCGATAATCAGAATAATCTAATGAAAGAAAGAACACGCAATTTTCTCCAAAGTTAATACCTTACACAGCTTATTATCACATTACCATACAAACCGAAAGGTCCGACAGTATATATGACAGTTTATATGCAATGAATCCCCAACTAGAGCTGGCAATCAATCGATTTTATTGAAAAATAATCGATTTCAAGGCGATTTCGATAACAATGAAAATATGATAGTATATATATATATATATATACATACATACATATATATATATATATATATATATATATATATATATATATATATATATATATATATAACACTAGCGTTCGCGAGGAGAGTTATTTGGTTAAGGAACGTCCTGGGAACGCAACCAACACCCCGGGGCAATAAACAATATCAAACAATAGGCACATGGAAGCATCAACGCAACGGGTCGATATGTCGTCGGCTATAACCGGCTAGCGTGGGTGGCTTCTTGTGTCTTCATTGCGTCGTTACAGGCAACTTTCCATCGTCGGCAGGAACCGCATACTGAAATTTAACGCTTGTACAAATATAGCGCACAAATACATTTTTATAAAAATATATAATTTATTTTACGTTTAACACTGGCGGAGGATATTTTTTTATAAAGACCAGTTGAAACCAGTTAAACTGCTATGTTGCATCCGTCGACCCCAGAATCTCAGTTTCAACTGTTTTAAAACAATAAAATTATATTTAATTCTCTCTTTCTCCATTGAAAGAGAGAGAAGTGGAATGAAAAAAAAAGAAATATAGAAAGAAAGAGAGAGAGAGAGAGAGGACGAGAGAGAGAGAAAGAGAGTGAAAGAGAGAAATAGAGAAAGAGAGAGAGAACGACATAAAAAGAGAGAAAGATATATTCATACAATTTGAACACTGTTTTGTTTTCGAATGCCTCGATGATGAGTTCTCCGGGTTTGACCTTTCGTTTTCTAAGATCTCAAATAGTTTTGACTTAGTTGAATTAACGACTGTCATCCAAACCCAGCCGACATGCTAAAACCTCCCCAAACCTACTTGCACCCGTTTAACACATTTGCAATTCGCAAGTGCAGACAAGTTAGGCACAAGATTCATTAATGTAGAAGCCCCATAGCTCCCTCAAAAGGGGCACTCCCATTGTGCCATGCATACAAGAAAAAAGATAATGACAATATATATATATATATATATATATATATATATATATATATATATATATAATTACTTAATTTACTCACATAAAATTAATATACGAAAGTATAGATTTATGCGCAAACTTTAAGTATTTACTTCAAAAGTGCTCAATACCTAGGTAGAGCTAGTTAGTAAGTTAAAAAAAAAATGCATATGGCGATTAAGCTACACTGAATATTCCACGTTTCATCCACTCTAGGACTCTTCAGCCTTATAGATGAAATGCGGAATATTCAGAGTAGCTTAATCGCCATATACATTTTTTTTTAACTTTATATATATATATATATATATATATATATATATATATATATATATATATATATATATATATATATATATATATATAAAACATTAATGGCGATTAAGCTACACTGAATATTCGGAGTGGATGAAACGCCGAATATTCAGTGTAGCTTAATCGCCATATATATTTTATAAATTACTAACTAGCTCTACCTACGTATTGAGCACTTTTGAAGTAAATACTTAAAGTTTACGTATAGATCTATACTTTCGTATATTAAATTTATGTGAGTAAATTAAGTAGTTATATATATATATATATATATATATATATATATATATATATATATATATATATATATATATATATATATGCAATTATGATATTAAGCTGTGTAAGGTATTAACTTTGGTGAAAATTGCTTGTTCTTTCTGTTATTTCTTATTTTTATTTTTTATTTTATTTTTTTATTACATTTTCACCCTAAACAAGGCACATAGTCTAAAGAAGCTTTAATAAAAAGAATATAAAGAATGCAGTTTAAATTCCTGCAAAAAAACAAAAAACAAAATTTAACCTATCGCAGACTTAGCACCTACATAATCCAACTTCTGAAAAGTTTATAATTACAAAAGAGAATTCAACTATTTAAGGTCCTGGATATGACCTTAAACTATATCCAGTGGTGAGGCCCCAGCTTGTGGGCGTTAGGGAATGTGGAGCCACCCTTTAACTGCCATTGGTCCCAGGTCCACTCTGACTCGGAGTGCCAGTACCTGTTAGGGTCCCAACTATGAGTTAAATAGAATCCGACTTGAAAACAACAAATATATTCTTTTAAAAATTTTTTCTTCAAAATCTTTGGATTCGGCATTAAATAACCTGAAAAGGTTTGATATGCTGTAAAACAAAAACAACCAACCAACCAAAGATAAGGATAAGATAGAAGAGAAAGCATTAACTAAAATTGTTAAATAGAACAAGACTTAGCATTTAAAAAAGAGAATTTAATTATGAAACAGAATTTAACTATATAAGGATGAAAAAGAGAAAACCTTAATTACTAAAATTTTTTAAATAGAAAACGGTGATCCTCTGCTGCCTACCATGTAGCTGTTTCGGAGATTTAAAAACAAACAGCTGTAAAATACATGGTACCACTTTCCCAATAAGAAAATGTAGAATACGGTTACTATATATATTAATATATATAAAAAAAATATTAATAAGATACATATGTAAATTTAACAAGATTACAGGATCTATTCTGCGATATTTTATCTAGGATATACATGTTATAAGAATAAAAATGCATAAAGAATTTGGTACCAGAAAGGCAAGAGGAATGAAACCTATCTAAAAACCCAATATATAATCTAAAGAAGCTTCAAATAAAAAAAATATAAAAACTGCAGTTTAAATTCCCGAAAAAAAAAAAAAGAAACTAAATTTAACCTATCACACTTAGCACCTACATAAACCGATATATATATATATATATATATATATATATATATATATATATATATATATATATATACATAATTTAAAGGAGATTAGAACAATAGTCTAAAGAGCAGAGTGTATTTTGATGTAATAGTGAAATTACTAGTTTAATTAAAATACAGGAAAGAACAAGTGCTCGCTGTAATTTAGATATATAATAATAATCACATTATTAAATAATTATTAATCACATTACTATATATATATATATATATATATATATATATATATATATATATATATATATATATATATTCATCAATTCGATCAAGGGAATACATTCAAGGGCATATGGGTTATTCAATCTCTTTATGCCAGGCATTTCGAAGTCTAACGCTTTTCACCAGAAGAGAGGAGATAATGCTAGATAATAGGAACACAACGTCTAGAAATAGACATATTAGGGTATATATAAGACAGGTGGGAAAGATATCCTGGGAAGTTATAGGCCAGAATGTGATTTTAACAGGATTGGACGATTCAGGGCGTTTATCATATAACATCATATTACTATTATTCATTAATCCATTTTTTTTTTACAATTTTTATTTAATTTTCTATTTTTATTTTCTATTTTATTATTATTCTTTATCTTTTATTCTTTTATTTTGATTTTATATTTCATCAGATTTTACTTCCATTTTACTGTAATTACCCCCCCCCCAATGTATAGTACTAAGCTTCCTAAACACATGCTATGATTAACTTTCTTCATGTTTTATATGTTTTATTTTTGTGGCAATATTTAATGGTGCTTGTCTATTACATGTCTCATGATGGCATAATGAACCATGTTTTTCATCATTACAATGAAACATGTATAAGGAATTTATGGAAAAAAACATAGACATTTGCTTATAAGTAAAATTATTTAAAATATAAAAAAAATAAAGCAAATCACGATTATCGTCTGACTAGACTGATTAGCCTGTTTGAAACGAACAAAGGTTATATATTGTTTAACTTAAAAGGAGTGCTTTATGCTAAATAGATTCTTGAATATGATTAAACTTCTACTTATTATTTTGATGTAATGGAATAACCTAACATCCCTTCATAGATGAAATGAACTATAGATATATTGACCCTCTCATGTGACTGGGAGAGAAGGAAAAAGACAGGAAGAGAATAAGACAAGAGGTCGAGTAACTCTTATTTCACATGTATTCCCTTGTAACTAAACGCCTTTGTCTTTCACCCATAACCCCGTGTTTCTTGCTGTATTCTTATTTAAAGTAAGGATATAACATATTTGCATTACATACTGATCCTTATTAAGCTTACGCAATAGATTTAAAATGATTGAACTAGATTCCATAGTCCGCATGCGTATCCGTTTACCATCCGTTCTCTCTTAATTACATACGTAACTAGAGGATTAAGAAACAGGAATAGCCAGAATTTATTTATTTTCATTATTTTGATAAATTGGTCCTTTTTTCTGGGTTCAGTTTGCTTTTACACGCGCGGATCGAAATCCAAATAAAACTTTCCGCCATTTTGTTTTGTGCATTCAGAATTATTTTTCCATTAACATTTTGTCATTATCTCCCCTTTGTTTCACTCATTCTTTCTTTCACACGTTTTTTTTTACATGTTATTTCTTTTTTGCTTTCCTATGAAACAATTCTTTTTTGAGCTGCAACTTAACAGTTCATCATTTCTTTACGTGACATTTCATTTCTCATTTCGCATTGTTTCACATCACTAGCTCTTCTCCCTTTCTTTGTAAGTAAACAAATAAGCTAAAATAAATAAATAAATAAATAAATAAAACGTTAGACAAAAAAAAAAATAACAAAAACGTATTTCTTCCTATTTAAGTATTTTTTTTATTGTTATATTTGTTTTCTAATTTTAGGCCTCAAAACAAAACAAGTAAAAATAATAAATTTGTAAACGACTAAAAATACAATCAAGTTCGTAAAAGAAAATATGTTTAAAAAAAAAGAAAAATATAAAAGATGGCAGAAAAACGAAACGAACCAAATAATAAATGAGATTTGTTTTGTTCATTCGTGAATTTGTTCAGCTTGTTTTTTTTCCCGCCAACGTTTTAGGAATCTCAAAACTAAAATGACCCTCGTTTTGATTCACAAAACTAACCCGGGCCCAACTCTTTTCCTGATCTACATTAATGATCTTCCAAATCATATCCTTACATCATTTGTAGACATTTATGCTGACGACACTACCATTTATGGTACCACATCTAAGACAGTAAACGACCAAGTTCTCTCCAATTCTCTCTCCTCTGATCTTGAGCACGTAGTACAATGGGGAAAGGAGTGGCTGGTTACTTTTAATGCATCTAAAACCAAGCTTCTCTCTTTACATCATCAACATTCTAATTCACATTTGTCATCAATTGAAATGAATGGCTCTCGTCTTCAGGAGGCCTCAAGTTTTGACAAGCTTCTGGGCTTGACCATTACTCCTGATCTTAAATGGAACACGTATATCAAATCTGTTGCCAAGGCCGCTGGAAAAATGGTGGGATCCTTCTATCGATCCAGTAGATATCTCACTGCTGATGCTATTCTCTACCTATATAAGAGCCAGGTACGTCCAAGGATGGAATACTGTTGCCACATCTGGGCAGGAGCTGCTAGAAAGGACTTGTCCTGCCTTGATAGAGTTCAAAATAGACTTCGTAGCCTCGTAGGAGATGTCTTTTTCTCCTCCTTGCAACCTCTATCTCACAGAAGAGATGTTGCGAGTTTGTCTCTGATGTATCGTTATTTTCATGGAAAGTGTTCAACTGAGCTTCAATCTATGGTCCCCCCTCGCCAAACTTTCACAAGAAACACTCGTCTAGCTGTAAACACTATCAATAATTTCCCCCACTCTTTATCTGTGCCTAAACCTAAACGTAGATTCCATGAACAAAGCTTCTTTCTTAGAACTGCACGCCTGTGGAATTGTCTTCCGTTTTCCTGCTTTCTGGCTGACTACAATATGGTTGTGTTCAAGTCTAAAGTAAATAAGTTCTTGATGAGCCGTTCCATATAAGTTATTAATTTACCAAATTTTCATTACTAATGATTACTACATTGACCAATTTCTACTATACACTCTTTAACCCTTATCCTTGAGTGGCCTCTTGGCCTTGATAATGTGGTGATGCCTTTGTAAAAAAAAAAAAAAAAAAAGAAAGGATTTTGTCGATAGAAAAATAAACTCCATTTTTAATTCGGTATAAAAAGTAATCATTTATCATGAACAGGTCCTAACTAAATTTTTCTACCTGTACCCGGAAGGCACACATTTCGGAGCCTTTGAGAAGTATAGAGTGATTTCTTTATTCATATTACCCCATAGTTCAACTCGGATTTGAAGTTGGAGTACCTGTCAGAATTTTATCTGGTTGTGAGCATAAATTCTTGGGTCTTTCGAGGTGCACCCACTGGAGATCTACCAGGCAACTGTTTTTACCAGGTTGCTTGATTTGACCAAAAGCTTGGGTTTAAATCGAATTTCATATTGAGTTAACACGTTCCTGTGAAAACTCTACTTACTTTTTGAAGTGAAGAGGAGAGCATTTTCCAAAGAAGTAGAGAAATAAGAAGGATGGCTATTTAAGCCAGTCGCATTTTGGCTTCCGTTCGGATCGCATCTGAATTCAGTCACTTTAAAATGAACTACCTTCGATATTCTCGGGCAAAAAGTTCGCATCTGCCCACTTCACACTACGAAATCCACATCTTCTAGCCTTTTCTATCCCTTTTTCGTCATAACCTATTTCCCAACAGTCGAAAGGAAATATAATTTGATGTTTCAAAATAACTTTCCAGTAACTTCGTTCATTTGGAACTAACTATTTGTCACACATCAATTGGCTAATAATTATATGTAAGTGTTTTACATCAATATTTGTTAACAAAATAATTTCGCCATTTTCTTACAAATGGATTTTTTTTTACGTTAGCTCAACTATTTTTAGCGATGGTTATTTATAAACAAAATCAGCATTAGTTTTATCTTAGTAAACTATAACGTTTAACGTTTTAATCAAACTATTAGTAAGTCTATAAAGGCGAAATCATCTAGAATATCTCGCTACACCTAAACTAGTGGGCACAAGACGTTGAATTCCACACTTTCAATCAACCATGATTGTAACGTTTTCATGGCAGGTGCTCGTCTGAACTCCAATCCCTGGTCCCCCCTCGCCAATCTTTCGCGAAAAGCACCCGTCTAGCTGAATCCACTGCGAAAAATTTTCCCCACTCTATATCTGTGCTTAAATCAAAACGCGGATTTCATGAGCAAAGCTTCTTTCTTAGAACTGCACGCCTGTGGAACTCTGTTCCGTCTGCCTGCTTCCCTCCAGACTACAACTTGGATGTCTTCAAGTCTAATGTTAACAACTTCCTAATGAACCGCCCCCCTAATTAAACACTTCATAAAATCTCCTCACTAACGTAATGTACTTGCAATAACCCTTATCCCTGAGCGGCTTCCGGGCTTTGATAAGTGGTGATCACTGTGTAAAAAAAAAAAAAAAAAAAAAAAAAAAATAACAAAACAAGTTTTTAAAGCGAGCAAAAGTTAAACCAGGGACCCATTAGATCAGGCGGTCTGAAGATACCGGCTTCCTGACCCTAGACGTTATTTCTCCTTTCTCTTTGGAGAATTCAATCATGTTCTGCAAAGTCAAAAATAAAAAAAAAACAACAACAGTTTTCTACTGCAAAACAATCAAACCAAAAATTATAATTAAATATTTGAAGATATACAGAACTTGAAGCATAAAATTTTTTTTGTCCAAAATGACTGGATTCAGCATTAAATAATTCGAAAAGTGTTGATATATCGGAAAACAATACAACCACACCAAACGTTATGACAAAATATTTGAAGATATAAAACACTTGTAGTAAAATTTGTTTTTCAAAATCATTGGATTTAGCATTAAATAACCCAAAACAAAGGATTGATATACTAAAAACAAACGCAACATTTCAACAAACGCAACATTTCAATAAACATTACATTAAAATAAACAATATATTTAAATGAACATTATATTTCAATGAACAATAAATTTCAATGAGCAATATATCTCAACAAACAATACATTTCAATAAACGATATTTTTCAATAGACAATATATTTCAATAAACAATACATTTCAATAAACAATACATATCAATAAACAATACATTTCAATAAACAATATATTGAAATAAACAATACATTTCAATAGACAATATAATTAAATAGACAATACATTTCAATAGACAATAACTTTCAATAAACAATACGTTACAATAAAAATATATTTAAATAAACAATAAATTTCAATAAACAATACATTTCAATAAACAATACATTATAATAGACAATTCATTTCAATAAACAATACATTTCAATAAACAATACATTATAATAGACAATTCATTTCAATAAACAATACATTTCAATAAACAATACATTACAATAGACAATATATTTAAATAAACAATACATTTCAATTAACAATACATTTCAATAAAATATATATTTCAATAGACAATATATTTCAATAAACAATACATTACAATAAACAATACATTTCAATAAACAATTCATTTCAATAAACAATATATTTCAATAAACAATATATTTCAATAAACAATATAGTTCAATAAACAATACATTTCAATAAAAAATACATTTCAATAAACAATATATTTCAATAAACAATACATTTCAATAAACAATACATTTCAATAAACAATATATTTCAGTAAACAATACATTTCAATAAACAATGTATTTCCATAAATAAACCAACCATATTTAAAACAAGTAAATCAGCTCGGACGGTAACTGGTGGTGAGATAAAATTTGAAGGAGAAGTTATCCTTCCGATAAAATTGAAAGGGATTACGAAGAAATTAAAAATGTTCGTATCGAAAAATAGCGAAAACCTGTTCGGAATAGATTTAATTGAGAAATTTGGACTCGGGGATAAGCCAATTGATAAATTCTGTAAAAAAATAGAATGTACTACTCCAACAACAGAAAATATAAAAGAGGACTTAAAAAAAAAAATTCCCTGATGTATTTATGACTAAATTAGGTCGTTGCAATAAATTTAAGGCCTCGTTTGAACTTAAAGAAAACACCAGCTCCATTTTTAGAAAAAAGCGAAACGTTCCGTTCGCTGGGTTGGAAAAGATTTATAAAGAATTAGATTGGAACAGAAAGGAATACTATCAAAAATAGAACATAGTGACTGGGCAGCCCCCACCGTATATGTAAAGAAAAAGAATGTGAAATCAGCGTTTGATAAACTATTGCATGGACAGGCAATTGTCCGAAACACTACACACATGATAAGAAAGAAATATAACTCGGGAGATCGAGTATATTTCAAGTGCTACAGGAATAACATTTCTTACTGGGAATGTGGAGTAGTGGATAAACGCATTGGTGATTGTACATACATGATTAAAGGTCCACAAAATATACATAAAAGGCACCTGAACCAAATAAAAAAACGCCACATTCAAGATGGTGATAATACAACAGCAGTTGAAGAGGGGGAAATCATGGACATCATATACGAATCCTTTAATTTGGAACCGCCTCAATATACACCTGAACCACGAAGATCAGGTAGAAAAAGAAAGTTATGTGAACCATTAATGTTAAATCCCAAGAGAAAAAGATATTGAAATCTGTGCGACTTCAAATCTTGGGAGGAGGATGTTGTGGTGGCCCACATTCATTTGCATATGTGGATAGTAATTACACATAAATAGGAAGACTCAGTTAGTCTGAGTGTGTGTTCACCAGAAGCCACCGAAGGCCACCGAGAGCAGATATGTTCATCCAGCAAAGACTCTCTTATTTGAGACCATTATGTAAATATCCTGTAAATATACCTTTTCCTAATACACTTCTTATTTGATCTACCTTTGTTTGTTGAGTCGTCATTTGTATTGCTTTCTACGTTACTTGTTTCAACCTGCAAACTTAACAATAATATATTACAATAAGCAATATATTTTAATAAGCAGTACATAAACAATATATTTTGATACAAATACAGGCCAATAAACAATATATTTCAGTAAACAAATTATTTCAATAAACAATAAATTTCAAGAAACAATACATTTCAATAAACAATACATTTCAATAAGCAGTATATTTCAATAAACAATACATTTCAATAAGCAGTACATTTCAATAAACAATATATTTTAATAAAAATACATGTCAATAAACAATAAATTTCAATAAACAACACATTTCAATAAACAATACATTTCAAGAAACAATACATGTCAATAAACAATACATTTCAATAAACAATACATTTCAATAAAAATACATTTTAGTAAACAATACATGTAAATAAACAATACATTTCAATAAACAATATACTTCAATAAACAATACATGTAAATAAACAATACATTTCAATAAACAATATATTTCAATAAACAATACATTTAAATAAACAATACATTTCAATAACCAATTCATCTCAATAAGCAATGCATTTCAACAAATAATACAGTTCAGTAAACAATACATTTCAATAAACAATACATTTCAATAAACAATAAATTTTGATAAAAATACATTTCAATAAAACATACATTTCAATAAACAATAAATTTCAATAAAAAATACATTTCAATAAACAATACATTTCAATAAACAATTCATGTCAATAAACAATACATTTCAATAAACAATATATTTCAATAAACAATACATTTCAATAAATAATGCATTTCAATAAACAATACATTTCAATAAACAATTCATGTCAATAAACAATACATTTCAATAAACAATACATTTCAATAAACAATACATTTCAATAAACAATACAGTTCAATAAACAATACATTTCAATAAACAATACATTTCAATAAAAATACAGTTCAATAAACAATACAGTTCAATAAACAATACATTTCAATAAACAATACATTGCAATAAAAATACATTTCAATAAACAATTCATGTCAATAAACAATTCATGTACATAAACAATATATTTCAATAAATAATACATTTCAATAAACAATACATTTCAATAAAAATACATTTCAATAAACAATACATTTCAATAAAAATACATTTAAATAAACAATTCATTTCAATAAAAAATACATTTCAATAAACAATACATTTCAATAAAAAATACATTTCAATAAACAATTCATGTCAATAAACAAAACATTTCAATAAACAATACATTTCAATAAACAATACATTTCAATAAACAATACATTTCAATAAACAATATATTTCAATAAACAATAAATTTCATAAACAATACAGTTCAATAAACAATTCATTTCAATAAACAATTCATTTCAATAAAAAACAAATTTCAATAAATAAACATTAAGCATAGGACGCAAATACGTTTTACAAGGAACGTGATATCACCAGTGAGCAATTAAGAACTAATTCAGTTAATAAAACGTATTTTGACATGAACTCTTCATTCGTATTATCGTCTCTTCCCATGCTTGTGTTTCGGTTGATCGTCTAGTGGTTTTTAATCGTCAAATAACTCAAGAAAAATAAAACTTATTTGTGGAAACAGTGAAAGTTGTTGGCGATTTTAAATGCTTTATTGGAGATATATTCATTCACAAGAGGCGAGACCAAGATTAACTCTTTATAAAAGAAATACTACAACTTTCCATACTTAATTTTCTTAATTAATACAAAAATTGATCGATGGACGGACAGTATCGAGGAAATTCACTCAAATCCCTTCATTGTCTTTCTGCACCTCTTGTTTTTCGGCTTCCCCGAGGCAAACTGTATCGAAAACTTTGTTCAAATTATTGTGTAATTGACACCTGCGTCTATTGTGTTTTGTCTATGGGATTGTATTTCTAGACTCCCGTATCAATCACACCAGGTGCACTGGGTTCATCTGTGTTTGCAGCCAGACTGTTCTGACATGTACTTAGTTTAAGACTTCCGAAATTCATAATAGCCAATATACTATCTATGGTAGTCCCAATATATAACACGATGAAATTGTTTTGCACAAGGCAAATACTTTTACAGATATAAACTTCCATTGTTCTCATTTTGCTGGTCGGCGACTTCTTCGCCATTGTTCAATATCTAAAAGTCTAAAAACGCATTTGGTCCTGCTTAGCCTGAAAACATTCGGTCTGGCTTGAGGATATTTTTTTTCTAATTCGCTAAACTGCTTTACTGTCTCATCGATTTACTGAACATTTCTGAAAAAAAAAAGGATTTGCGTTTTGTCTGAAAAATCAATAATCAATCGATGCAATTTCCTTATGATAGACGTTCAAAATTGGAAAATAGTCATCCAATTTTTATTAGCATCATTTTATTTTTTTGATTCCATTGTTTGTTACGTAGAAGGTATTTTCGAAGAATAAATATGTTCAAATTATCAGAAACTCACCCTTCTTGCATTCTGTCTTCCTTTAATTTAAATTATGAATTTCTATTTATTTATCCATGTATTCATTGTGATGCATATCTATTCGTTGTTATATATATATATATATATATATATATATATATATATATATATATATATATATATATATATATATATATATATAATAGGGTACGATTATGAATATCTCGAGCATCAAATAATCCTTATACACTATGAATTTTACTTTATGTAGGAAAGCCAAAGAGGGGAGATATACATCGAGAAATATTTGGAATCAAGTCTCCCCTGCTGATTTCAGATCATATGAAACCATAGCAGACCATATCAACTATCTTTAGTCTCCCCTATATCAAGGCCACAGGTTTTGGGGAACTGTCAGATATGTTGTAATTCTTATGCAAAACAAGGAAAACAAATGCCTATTATTGAAACATTTTATAACTGTAAAAAGTGCCAAAAAATGGGCCCTGGATGATGGATGATTCCCTTTATATGTGACCTTTAGGGAAAATATCACATAGTCTCTTTACAATTCAGATCATTACCTTTCTAAGCAGTTTTCATTTGTTAAATTCTGATCAATAGTCGCTGAGATTTGAAACTTATAAAATTGCCCAAAAAGGTGGTATATCTATATAGTAGAGCCTCGGGATACGGCATTAAAAATTAATAACAAACTACAGTACAGTATATAATACCCACGTCAATAACATTATAAATAACACTGTAAAGCTTGGCAAATACCGTAACCAGGGACCGGAAAAACACCGTATTCCATACCGTAACCTTAAAAAACTGTATCCTAGGCAACCGTATCCTGGGGTTCTACTGTATATGGATATATCTACACTGGTAGCCAAATTAACTATTAAAATGCTCATATCTTTGGATCTATAGGACGAAACTATTAAACTATTAAAATTAGCAAGTTTTTTGAAGATTATAATACTATTATATGATTTAAATTTTATGACAATTGGTAAAAAAAGAACCTATATTTTAAAACCGATAAAATATGCCCAAATTTGTCTACATTTGTGTATATAGTGTTTTACAAGCCAGCTTCAGTACTGCTGCTTCAGTTGACTTCTATGTAGCCTTGCCAGGCCGCTACGAGGGGCGCGCAATAAGTAATGCCCCTGACCCACTTCCCATAGCAGTAGAGCAACGAAACTTGGCACAGTCATTAGTCATAGGAACCACCCAGAGTTATGCATTTCTCCCACCGTTTGATGCAGCTCTGGAAACCGTTTTTGTCCTCCAACCACGACGTCACTTCAGAAATCAAGGCTGCATCATCTGGGAAACACTTTCCTTTCAAAAATAACTTCATGACTGGGAAGAGGTAAGTCAGAGGGTGCAAGGTCAGGAGAGTAGGGAGGATGGGGAAGGATTTCATAACCACACTTGGCGACATGCGAATTGTGGACTGGAGCGTTGTTCTGCACGAGGAGGGTACCCCGCCTCTTGATTTTTAAATCTGTCATCACTACTCCGTCCTGGTCCCAGAAGACTGTGAGCATGACTTTGCCAGCGGAGGGCTGTGCCCTTGCCTTCTTTGGAGGTGGTGAGTCAAAGTGCTTCCACTGCATTGACTGGGCTTTGATCTCTGGATCATAGTGATGGACCCAGGTTTCATCCTGTGTAATCAGTCTTTTGAAAAACTTTGACTTATCTTCTTGGCACATCTCCAAATTCATCCTCGAGCACTCGACGCGTTCTCGCTTCTGGAATGGTGTGAGCAACCTGGTAATTCATCTGGCAGACACCCAATGCATATGCAAATTGTTATGAATGATAGTTTACACAGACCCTGTACTAATCTTGTCATCTTGGGCTATATGGCGAATAGTAATGCGCCGATCTTCCAAAATGGCAGCGTCAAATTGACGGACAGATGCCTCATCAATGGCAGAAGGGGGGGCGACCAGGTCTGGGAGATGTTTCCACAGACTTCCGGCCATGTTTGAATTCACGATGCCAGCGTTTTACAAGGTCATATGATGGGGCATTATCACCATACGTTTCTTTCATTTCATCAAAAGCCTCCTGATCACTGCTCAACATTGAACAGGCTCCATTTCACACCTGACTCAGTTCAAACACCTGTAAAACAGAAACCATAATTAGTTCAGAGCTGTAATTTGCCACATAACCCGTAGAGAAATCATTGCACGTGCAAAATTTCAGCTAGATCAGACAACTGGAAGTGGGTCAGGGGCATTACTTATTGCACGCCCCTCGTAAAAATAAGAATAGTATAACAGTTTATAACTTCGTTTTCTATTGGCGAGGTGCAGTAATGCAAACTATTATTATAAAGAAATTTAAAAAATGTTCACATGTACATAATTTTCGACCGATTTTTCAGTTTTCATCAGTGTAGTGGAAGTGATGTGCATGTCCAGGGAAGGAGGAGGAGAAAGGAAGAGAAAGGAGGAGAAGGTATAGCCAATGAGAAAGTCCCACGTCAGTCTTAAATACATATACATATAAGTATGCACATACAGACATGCACACAATACATACCTCTCATACCCTCTCACAAATTCCAATACTCCTCCCATACCTCTCATCATCTCTCACAAATTTCATGCCTTCCTTGAATTTCTTATGCCACTCAAAAACTAATGCTCGATTCATGCAAGAGTTTTATTGCATTCTGTTCTTCTAAATTGTGAAAGCAAGGATTTAGTAAGGTATATTCTAATCCCTGTTGTAACTGTTCATTTAAACCTAAAATCATAAAAGCTAAAAGATGTATAGCAGTAACATACTGAAATTTCAAGAGTCTACGATAATTTTAAATGCTTGTACGAAAAACTCTGGAAAATTATTGAAAGCACCTCGTATAAACGTAATCACAACTTTCCATAATAACGAGAAAAATAAAGGGAACTATTAGTGCATAAGACACATCTGATTGAGTTGAAATAAAATAGTTCTTTTTTAGATTCTAGTATCTACCTTTTTAAAGTTTAATATTAATCAATGTTTTCGGTAAACTAATTTTCCGGTTAAGCATCTTGTTGAACATTTTTTGTTGTTGTGATATGAGTGTTTTTCCAAGTATATATATATATATATATATATATGTGTGTGTGTGTGTGTGTGTGTGTGTGTGTGTGTGTGTTATGAAGAGGTATCGGGGCAATCAAAGAACACAATAAATCAATCCTAGGAAAGGTGACCTTTAATAGTGTTACGGAGGTGTGTCCGAGCAATCAAATGAACACAATGAGAAATCCCGGGATTTAAAACGACCTATATCCATGATGCCTGAGAATACGTCAATATTACGTCAATTGGTCAGGAAAGCTAACCGATATTAAATGGGTTAGACCAAAACCAGCAAAAAGTACATTAAACAAAAGCTGGCGAAAATAAGGTAAACAGCTCAATCAACAGGAACTTTTACCCAGAGACTTGCAAAACAATAAACAAGTTGGCGAGAAAAAGGTCAACAGGTCAAAGGGATATAAATAAAAGAGCAGAGAGAAAATAGAAGCTAAGAGACACAAGGTGAAAATACAGTTTGGCACAGAGTTCTCCGACCCAACTTCTCCATTAAGCTCTATAAGGTTATTACTGTTATTTTGAAGTGTAAAACGTAAATAAACAAATCTGTATTAAAAACATAAAAAGTGTCTCGTATTCATTTTAACACGGAATACTTTCGTTTATACGACCAAGAGAACTTGACGATCACAGCCCATTCATATATGTAACACACACACACACACACACACACACACACACACACACACACACACACACACATATTCTAAGTTGAAGGTGTTCAAAAGGAAAGACTCATGAATTAAAACGAGGTTATTAAGAGTGCTCAATAAAAAGAGCAAAATCTACTATTTTTTATTTATGTAGACAAATGTTATATAGCTGCTACATTGAACATGATAATGTTTCGGACAATTGGTTGGCAAAAACTAAAAGTCTTCGTCAGACGATGTAATATGGCTTATGTGTTACTGAAGAAGACTGGTTCTCAAATCAAATATTTGAGAACAGTCGTCTTCAGTGACAAGGACTTTTGGTTTTTGCTAACCAATTGTCCGCAACATTATCATGTTCAGTGTAGCAACTATGTAATATTTGTCTATATAAATAAAAATATTATATATATATATATATATATATATATATATATATATATATATATATATATATATGTGTGTGTGTGTGTGTGTGTGTGTGTGTGTGTGTGTGTGTGTGTGTGACGACCATTCTATATATATATATATATATATATATATATATATATGACGACCATTCTAGAAGTAAAGTCAACTATTTTTAATTTAAAAAGTTCAAGAGCTACGAAGACGAAAGTGGTACCATTAAAACGAGCGACCTTTTGTGCCCCAAAATGTGTTTTTCCACATTCTCAATGCACGTTTGAATAAGTTGGAGAGCCACGAAGACAGGAGTTGTACCGACCTTTTTGTGTTCCAGAATTAATTTTTCTTCATCAGCATTCACAATGGATTTTTTTCCAAGGACTCAATGACGTATCCCTTCTTTTGAAGCACGTCCATGACAGGGATTTGTTTTTTCTGTTTTATACCGTCTATATTTTCAACAGAGAGATGAAACTTTCAGGCATGAATGCATAAGTTCAATCATCATAACTATGCTATTTGCAACCATCTCTTATCCATTCAAGCGGAATAAAAAATTGGAAGTGGGTATTTACTACACATATATAGGCTAGCTATTATTTTGTCATGATATGTATTAATATATACATATATATATATATATATGTATATATATATATATATATATATATATATATATGTATATATATATAAATAAATAGGTAGATATATAAATAAATAAAGAAAGAGAGAGGGGGTGAATATATATATATATAGAGAGAGAGAGAGATAGAGAGAGAGAGAGAGAGAGAGAGAGAGAGAGAGAGAGAGAGAGAGAGAGAGGAATATTGTCCTTTCGTGAACTAGCTACTTCAAGCTTAGGCGACAGCAAAACGTGCGAATTTCCCAGAGACGCCAGCCAGAGAATTGTTCTATAATTGGCACGGATTTCCTTGGAGAATTGTTGTATTATTAGAGCTTATACGTCGATCAATTTGTAGACAAATCATGTCTGCTTTGTCTCTTCGTATTGTTTGCCTGCAGTCATGACCTGTGGAATTCTTTCTAACGAAATTCGATCAGGTCAACATTTGCACATATTTTATTCGTTTTGACCTGTTCTCTAAAAATGATTTGCACCGATTTGATGAATCCGCTCATTCGGTCTGCCATGCTTAAAATAGCAGTTTTTGGCCTGTCATACTGAAGTTTGAAATTACATTTCTTTTGGCTGTCTTGTTTTTGTTTGGTATATTATTTATTTCGTCTGTCATTCGTTTAAGTTTCAAAAAAACATTTTTTTGTTCTGTTATGCTTAAGTATAATTAGCATTCCTATGTTTTGTCATGCTTAAGTTAAAATATTATTTCTTTGGTTTGTCAAGCTGAAGTTTAAAATAAAATTTTATTTTATCTTGTCATACTTAAGATTGAAATGGCGTTCCTTTAATTTAATTTAAATAGATTTTTTTTTAGTTAGTCGCGCTTAAGGTCAAAATTGCATGTTCTATTTCCTGACAACCTTCAGTTCAAATTAACATTTCTTTGGGTTGCTATGCTTTAGCGTGACACAACCTATTTGGTCTATCATTCATAAGTTTGAAAAATATTTTTTTTGTTGTAATTTTTAAATATTCATAAGTTTTGAAAAATATTTTTTTTGGTCTGTCACGCTTAAGTTGAAAATATGATTTTATTTTGTGGTACTGATGCTTCAAAAACATTTCTTTAGTCCGTCAGGCTTAAGTTCAAAATAGTGCTCATATGCTCTGCCATGCTTAAGTTCAAAATAGAATTTCTTTGGTTTGTAATGCTTAAGTGCGAAATAGCATTTTTTAAAAATCTATTATGCTTCCATTTTAAATAGCATTTCATTGGTTTGTCATGCTTAAGTTTGAGAAATATATCTTTGGTCTGTCATGCTTCAATTTAAAATGACATTTCTTTGGTTTATTATACCTAGGTTTTAAATAGCATCTCCCTGCTCAGTCATGTTTAAGTTTGGAAAACATTTCTTTAGTGTATCATGCTTAAATTTAAAATGGCATTTCTTTGGGATGTAAGTTTTAAATAGCATTTCCTTGCTCTGCCATGCTTAAGTTTAAAAATCATTTATTTGTTCTGTAATTGTTAACATTTAAATAGCATTTTATTTCATTTTATGAAGTTTCAGTATTAAATACCCTTAATTTTGAACTTGTTATCGCTAAATACAGTGACTTAGCATTAACCGCAAATTTCGTTACAGGATGGAATGATGAAATTGTCATCCTAGGAAAGACATTATTCCATTTCCGTTTGGTGAAAACCGTTTGTCTATTTTTGTTGCAGATCATATACTAGTTGGCTAGTTGTGTACAAGTTCCAAGAGTGATAGGAACTTTTTATCATGTCTGAAAATGACACAATGTTCAACGAGCCAGATCGGAGATGCACCACTGTACGACTCATGCTCTTTACCGATCCAAGTTATGACAACATGATCATTACACGCATCCTCAAAATGTATCGCTGGATTGCCACGATAAACAGAGACGTGCTCAGGGTGATGAAAACAAAGTTCCCGGCCACGTTTATGGTCTTTGGTGTGGTTTCAAGTGAGGACCACATCATGCTACCTCATATCTTTGAAAGCTTGAAAGTCAACACCAAATTGTACCTATATATGCTGAAGAGTGTGGTGATCCCCTGGTGCAATCAGGTGGCGGTGCTAGCAGATCCTGAGTGTGGCAGCTGGACTCGGTGCCGGCCCACAAGTCCAAAGAGACCCAGGTTTGGCTTCAGAAAGACTGCAACAACTTTGTACCCTTCTTTCACTGATCCCCTCCTCCCCAAACTGAACACGCTGGACTACTTCGTTCGGTCATACGTCGACATCATCACCAACGTGACCTCTCACAACACCAAAGCCAGCCTGATCGCCACCATCTGCCGAGCTCCTACCGGCGCTTGTGGAAAAGGCATGCTTCCAGTTCCGGGACTCGTATCGAGATGGTGATTGAGTCTGAAGTCGGCTACATTGAAAAGATGTCAGATACATAATCAAGTCACCATAATTGATTTTTGTTTTCAATAAAAGTTTAAAAATAAATCTGTACTGTTTTTTTTTATATCTAGAAAGACAAATTTATCGTTCCACCCGGTATATATATATATTGTTGTTTTTTTTAAGCGATACATACGGTTAATATTGGCTCCGCCTCGAAGCTCATTTTTTTTATTTACTTAGAAAGTCGCCGTATTTGTTTGGACGTATATAACATTTTTTATTTATTTATTATTTTTAAAACAGTAATCTACGTACACGCGTGTTTCGAGGTCGTTACCTCTCGTCAGCGTAGTTCAACTGTTTCTAGGGATCGAACCTCAGACCATGTTTACCATAGTCCGGTACCTTAACCGTTAGGCCATAATCCCTAGATTAATTATACTGTTTATTTTTATCGCTTATAAATTTAGATTTTGTTATTGTTGTTTTTTTTTCAAGCGATACATACGGTTATGGTCACATAAAATTGAAATTAACAGGGAATAGTAATATAAAATTGAAATTAACAGGGAATAGTAATCATTAGGGCTGTGATAACAGCCGTAGTAATCATACATCAAGGATGGTTTATAATGAGTAAAATCCTCGTTCGGATGAATGAATAACACATATCGAAATGTGTCGCAAGTTGAAATGCAATTTGCTCATTTTAACTTGCCGATATATTTCTATTACTTTTGTGTGCAAACGTTAAATGTTTTGGTTTAAATTCTAGCTGACCGCATGCAAGTCATTTTTTTTAATTAGACAATTAGTAATATATTTATATATATATATATATATATATATATATATATATATATATATATATATATGTATGTGTGTATATATATATATATATATATATAAGTGGAAATGCCTGTGTGTGTGTCTATCTGCTTGTGTACATTTCCCTACCTATTCTGTCAATTTTCCGTCTACAGACTCGAGATTTGACATAAGAGATTTGGGAAAATCTTTATAATCGGTTTTTGGCCAAAAATTTGGCTGTCAAGGGGGCAAAGTTCAACGATTTGACCTTCAAAACTTACACCAAACTCCTCCAAGAATTTTGGGTCTAAACACTTGAAATTTTAGATGTAGGTTACTTGGACATGGATCAAACTTCTTAATTTGATTTGAGCCCAAAACAATAAATTTTAAAAGATCAAAATTTTAGTCAAAGTTAAAAAAAAAATGACCTCTGCGGTCTCTACCACATTACTCAGCCAATTTCTGGTCTAAACATTTGGAGTTTTACATAAAGTGTATTCAGACATAGGGAAAGCTTTTTAATCGGTTTTTGGCCGAAAATTTGGCTTCCAAGAGTCACAGTTCCAAAGATTTGACCTTTGCGGTATCTAGCAAACAATTGAGCGAATTTTGGGTCTAAACATTTGAAATTTTACATAAATGATATTCAGACATGCAGCAAACTTTTTAATCAGTTTTTGGGCGAAAATTTGGTTACCAAGTGGGTAAAGTTGAAAGAGTTTACCTTTGCAGATTCTACCAAACTCCTCCACCAATTTTGGGTTTAAGCACTTAAAATTTTAAATGTAGGTTACCTGGACATGAGTCAAACTTTTAACATATATATGCATATGCGCATAAAGTTATGAACAGTACATAGGGCCCAAGCAAAGCCGGGCTGAATTGCTAGTATATGTATATATATATATATATATATATATATATATATATATATATATATATATATATATATATATAATGTTAAATAGAGAATTGGTTCTGTAATAATAAATGAAATAAAATATATGTAAGCGTATTTTACGACCAGTCTATTGACATGCTAGTATTTGATATAAAATGTCACTCAAGAAAAGCATATGAATTTGGATGGAATTGCAAAACCCAGTATTGAAGAGATGGGAAAACGAGGCTTGCAGTATAACGATAATAGAAGTATCTCGTGCCAGGAAAAAGTTGCTATATATTTTTTCATTATAATGAAAAAATTCGTAAGTAATATGAATAAATGGATAATGTGGAAAGGGAAACACGTAGGCCGTTCTAAACAATCGACAAGAAGAAATAATACAAGATCGCAAATGTGACAAACTGTAGGTTTAACTAAGAATACACAGCTATAAATACAGCGACGGATTTAGAATATACGAATGAAATAAAGAACGGCAGAAACAATTACGAATACAATAATAAATGAGCTGATCTCAGAAGTTAAAGAATAACGTAATTGGCTAATTTGAAAAGAGATAAATTTTAGCGAACAAAAGTACAACTTAATATATAAGTAAAGACCGAATCGAGAGAAAGAGAGAGAGAGAGAGAGAGAGAGAGAGAGAGAGAGAGAGAGAGAGAGCCAGAGACTGAAAATGTGTTTATTCGCATGGCATCCGATATTGGAAAGGTCTTTATTCCAGCGTCCACAAGACGAGTATGTTAACGCCAAGAAGCGGCGACAAAGAAAGCCGAGTATAGATATAGCCATTTAGCACTCACGTACAAAGTTTTATCACTGTCATCGATCGTGTATGTGGACTGGAGATAGCAGTCCATTTAAAGAATTGCCCATATGTTTATTTTATTATAATTAGCATTTGTATAGACACAACACATTGATACTCAGTATAAAACATACCTTTATTTACTTTCGCAATGACCATGAAGTGCGTACATTACACAAAGTTGTATGAGACACGAATTGATACGGCCAGTATATAACGTCATTATTTCCTTATGCGTGTATGTGTGTGTTAGAGATAGATAAAGACAGAGAGAGAGAGAGAGGAAGGGAGAGAGAGAGGAAGGGAGAGAGAGGAGGGAAAGGAGAGAGAGAGAAAGAGAGAGCAAAGGCAAGAGAGATAGAAGGTGCGAGAGAGAAGAGAGAGAGAGAGAGATAGAGGAAGGGTAGAGAGAAATAGAGAGAATATATAGTTAATTTAATCTTGCCGTCATTCTATCAACTTCCGGTATACAATGCGACAATTTAGCCCGTGTACAGATGTCTGCATGAGCGTCCCTTAATATAATATACATTTAACTATCAATTACCAGCTGACATTAATTGATATTATCCACCAATCGGCAATTCACAAATTAAGATAATGGATTAATTTTAAATTCCTCCGAACGGGAAGTAGGCTAAACTTAAGATCGTGTTTCGTGTTTGACCGTTGTGCTGGTTTGGTTTCCTCCCCCTCACTGATGGGCAACGGATTTCCGGCGAAAACAATAGGACTAATTGCATCCGCCACTGATCATTTTAGTCCTGATTGTTACCGGAGAAACGAGAATAGCGGGTGTGCAGAAAATGAAAAAGCCAATAGATTGGCAGTGAAAGTTCTTGCACTTCCGGCCGTTATTTCTTTAAATGCCGTGAATGAAGAGCGGGAAGAATCAATAACGATTTCTTTCAGTATTTACATGTTCTTTTTAAGTTTAGTAAATTTTTATTTTAATTTGATTAGAAGTTATATTTAAAAGACAAATGCACTTGAAGAGGGCGAACTTCCACCAAGTTCAAATAATACATTAACCTCACTATGCATCGTTTTAATAAATGTTCGCATCATAAGTATTCACCCAGGTATATTATGTAATATAAGTGAAAACACACACGCATTATACATACAATTTTATGTTGTTAGTTTACGAGAAATAAGTTGAGTGCTCAATTATGTGTGGGAGAACATATGTTTTTATTTGAAATATATTAGTTTCGTCGCTCATCTTGACTTGTGGTTTCACTGAAGCAAAAGAAATATTATGAGTCACATATCGTCAGAAAAACATATATCCTTAGTATTTTTAATCCCGCGCATATATATATATATATATATATATATATATATGTGTGTGTGTGTGTGTGTGTGTGTGTGTGTGTGTGTGTTATCTTATTAATATTTTTACCCAGAATTTTAATACGTGCAGATAAATTAAAATTCGGTAAATCGTTCATATACCAATAAAGTTTAAGTCAAAATAAGATGACTTAATTTGCAAGCTTCGAAATTACCAGTTTTTATAATTGAGCATTCATATATTATTTTCACAAAATCAAGACCAACAAAGATTGGAGTGATAGCGACAAGTTTTGTATTTTCATAATACATTACAATTGTTTCTTGACCGTTGGGACAATTTCAAACATTATGTCGTTTGAAAATATTCTCAATAACGGCCCCTCCTCAGACGATTAAAAACACTAATGAAGAATAGGGGATACATTTATAGTCCCTCCATTGGGAAACCGTGCGGTTGAGCCTATCTACATGTCCTACATCGCAGTTTGGTTTCACTATTTTCCGTTTGTTATAGAATTTTTATATATCGACCTATTTTCGTATCTCTATTCTTGACTTATATTTCGATCGATTATCCATCTATCTATGCATTCATTTTCTGTGTTCTTTTAATTTAGATTATTATTATATTTCTTTTAATTATTTATTTAAAAGATTTTTATTTTATTAATTTTTCGTTTTCTGTGTTCTTTTAATTTAGATAATTATTATATTTCTTTTAATTATTCATTTAAAAGATTTTTTATTTTATTAATTTTTCGTTTTCTGTGTTTTTTTAATTTAGATAATTATTATATTTCTTTTAATTATTCATTTAAAAGATTTTTTATTTTATTAATTTTTCTTTTTTTTTTTAAATACTTGAAGACGCCTCCAAAAACGGAGTTGAGATCTTACGCCCCATTTATGATAGTTTCGTATCCAACGTTTATACAAGTGATTCCAATTATATACATACTTTACCTATTTTTATTTTATTTCATAAGATGGGTTGTGATTTAAATTCATTCTAGAAACTAAAGAAATTGAGTTAGTTTTATTTTCCATTGAATACTAGGTTAGACTGTGTTTTAGATTTATAATTTTTCTTTCATTTTCCTCGTTACCTTCTATTTTAACTTAAGGCTTGTTGTTTATTTCCGCGTTGCAAGGGAGGTAACCCTGCTTATTAAATTTTCACCTGTTAGCCATTTTCTGTACGTTAAGTTATTTATAAATGGTATTATTATTAAGGTATTAATTAATCATCCCAATTTAATTTAAGCTAACAGTTCAAACATTAAGTTTATCATGAAAATCTCTGTTGGGTTTATCATTTATTTCCAAAATTTAAGCCAAGTGTGCTAAAAAAGGCCTAATTTTTTAAAGGTTACTGTTGACTTTCATTTTATACTATTTATGTCATTGGTTTAAATTTTGAATTTAAGTTTTTAAATTCTTTTCCAATTATAAACATTCTTTTTTTTTTATCTCTACTATGTTTTCCTTTGTTGCAATGGAGGTAACCTTGGTTTAAAATTTAAATTAAATATTACTTAACTAGATGTAGTCATATTGTAATAGTTTAGACTAGTATTTATTAATTAATTTATTAATCCCCGCCTTTAGTTCTAAATTTATATTTCTATTGTTGAATTTACAGCGTTAATCTCTGTTCAGTTTCAGATTTCTTTTCAAAATGTAACCCCTTGGTCCCGACTATTTTACTCCATTCTTGTCTTGCCATTCACCTTAAAACTTGTAATCATTTTAGTTTTGGAATTTTATAGTATCGAGGAAAAAAAACTACTCTTGTTTTTCTTTTTATTATCCCTCGCTTTAATTTAAAAAAAAAAATCTAACTTCTCATTAACCCATTAGGGTTCTAGTTATTTTATTCTCTGTATGAGAAGTATAAAGTTCATTTCTTTATTTGTTTCCTGCGCTAGTTTGAATTTTTAATATTACACGCAAGCACACACACACACACACACACACACACACACACACACACACACACACACACACACACACACACACACACACACACACACACACGTGCGCGTGCGCGTGCGTGCGTGTGTGTAATATAAAAATTTATATATATATATATATATATATTATCGCTTTTCAAGTTATGTCGATTTTTGTTAATTTTAGCAAGAATGAGTTTTAACGATTAGTAAATTCAGTACGTTTTGAACGTAAGCAAATAAATATATATATTCTTTATTTATTTTAATTTACTTAAATAACAATTATCTACAGACATGTGTTTCGCCGACACCCCCAATACTAATGATTACTACAATACTATCTCATTGATTACTGTACACGCAATAACCCTTATCCCTGAGTGGCCTTCGGGCCTTGATAAGTGGTGACCCCCATGTAAAAACAAAAAGAAACACACACACGCACACACACATATATGTATATGTATGTATATATGCATATATATATATATATATTGAGCTAACCAGCAAAAATGATTTATCTATACTCACTTTTGCTAATATTTTTTTTTTCTCTGAGGAAAACAGTCTAAGTTTGAAACCCCACGGAACAAACCTTCCACCTTTATTTCGTAAATATTGTAAATTCAATTCTACAATATCTTGACGTCTTCTTCTTCTTCTTCTTCTTCTTCTTCTTCTTCTTCTTCTTCTTCTTCTTCTTCTTCTTCTTCTTCTCTCTCTCTCTCCATATATATATATATATATATATATATATATATATATATATATATATATATATATATATATCGTTGACGACAAAACATTTGCTTGTAGATACCTATATATACATACAAACATACACACACCCACACACATACATACACAAAATGTGTGTGTAGCATAATTTATACTTTTGTTATATATTATAAACAAATAAATGTAACAGAACAGGAAAAAGAGGCACGTGATATAGAAAGGAAAAAGAATGGAAAAAGGGACTGAGAATAATGCAGCACGAAATGAGCGGGCAGTTGTGGGTGTACAGGTAGTGGGGAAAGCCAAACGTTGTTGGGCGCAAATCACTCGAGCTCTTGAACTTATACCTGGGGAACAATTATGAAACCACTCAAGATTATTTGTCTGATTGTTCAGTCCTAAACCTTTCAACGCATTTTCACATTGAAATATCAGTCGACAACTTATCTACGCATGCGCCGAAATTTAACGCCCGTCTCGATTTCACGTCCATCACACCCAGTGTTCCCAGACATAAGTTATTGTAAATACAATCAACTTAGTTATCTTTTTGTTTTTCGCTGTTTGCATATATCTATCTCAGCTTTCATTATATTTCCTTTATTTAACCTAGTGGTACCCAACCACTGGGCCGTGGCACATTAGTGTGCCGTGGAATAATTACTAGTGTGGCGCGAAGTAGTTTATAGGTAGAATTCGTTACAAATTGTTATAGGTTGAAATTCATATCATTATAACATTACATGTTATTTGTATTATGTAATACTTACTAACATAACTTAAACGATAAAACAGAAAATAAAATGTTCTATAAATCGTTTAAATTGTTAGATGTTTTTTTTTATTTTCCGATAATAATAAACCTTGACAAGCATTGTTATGCTTTATATTATTTATTCTGTTTAAATTCTTGTATTAACAGATTATTTGTCGATATTTCTTATAAGACATTGAAGAGTTGTAAATTTACATTTAAATTAAAAAAATGAAATAAAAAAACATGATTGATTTATTATTTTGTTCAACATCAGATTCAATTCACCCTTAATTATGGACAAATTTCTAAAAAAAAGAAAACGTGATAATGACAATAATAATCGTATAACTTTATTTATAAAAAGTTTACCGGTTGTATAGTGATAATTACTTGAAATTTGAATTCCCAGCATTCCTTATCCCCTGTGCGTTATGTGCAGCCAAACGTTGTCTAATGAAACAATGGTTTCAAATTAAATGAAAAAAAAAACCATCTTACTACTAATCCTTCCAACCATTTTTCAAATTTTTATTACAATTTCACCCCAAACAAGGCACATTGCCACTTTGGTGTAAAGGGCTAATATCAGGGGCAACAACTATTGGGGTACTATGTTGGAATTTGGGCAGCAAGATGTCGGTTCACGTTACACTTGAACTTCTGCATGTCAGTACAGTTGGGGAAGCAGGGACCTGGAATGGAATTCCAGAGTCTAGCGGTTCTGGGGAAGAAACTACTGGAGTAGAAAGATCTTTTACATCTAGGGATCTCTACTGTGTGGGGATGGGATTTAGCTGCGGGTCGGGTTTGTCGAGGGTGTCTACGTCGTGGAGCACGTGTGTGCAGTTCGTCAGAGCATTCACCATTAAAATACTTGTAGAACAGGCAGAGGGACGCAACATTTCGTCGATGGGACAGAGGCTGAAGCTTAGATGCCAGTTCAGGGCCCATCAGATTGGTGACTCTCTTTTAAACCTTGTCTAGGAGCGAGAGACTAGTAGCAGCTGCACCAGCCCAAATGTGACAGCAATACTCCATACATGAGCGAATGGTGGCCTTATAGAGGTACAGGATACTTTCGGGTGTTAGTAGTTTTCTAGCACGGTAGAGAGAGCGTACTTTCTTCCCAGCGACCTTGGCAATGCTTTCAATGTAATTGTTCCAACTCATGTGTCCTGTGAACGTTAGACCAAGGAGTTTGAAAGATGCACTCTCAGATAAAGAGTCACTGGCCATTGCTATTGGTGGCAGAGAAGGTTTCTTGTAATTATTGAAGGAAACCAGTTTAGTCTTGGCAGCATTGAATTCGACCATCTATTTTTGTCCCCATTTCACTACAGATTGGAGGTCATCCCCTAGTGTTTTGCCATTTCTTTAGATATGTGTTCATTTGTTTTCCTTTCATGCCTGTTATAAAGTGTGGTGTCATCAGTATATATACCCATCTCAGAGGCAATTTTGTCGGGGAGGTCATTAATGAATATTAGGAACAATAGAGGTCCAAGGATAGACCCCTGAAGCACTCCTTCAAGATAAAATATTTTTATTGCGTAAAAAGGCTTTATGAGTAGAAAATATTGATTTTTTTGTGGTAAGTTTGTCGTGAGCTCAGTAGTGTGTACGTCACATAAAAGGTTTGAAAACCACAGATTTAACCCATTTAAAACCAGGGAGTGCAAAAGTTGCTCTCAAACAAACTGAATGACGCCCATTGGCTGATAGGAATAAACATGAGGAGGGGAGGGGGTAATAAGAATCAAAGATCGTAATTTATTAATAGCTAGAGTAATAAATAGTCCGATATAAAAAAGTTAAATATTATAGGAAAAATTGTAGTGATTGCGAGAATTACTCAGAAACACCAACGTGTCTGCACGCATTGCAAAGCCAAGTTACTTAACCATAGAAAAACAAAATGACGACGCGCGTTTGATTTTATGCTCAACAGTCACGTGAAATGAAGGTGAATTCTCGCGTTCGTATGTAAATAAGTTGATCTTGAGTTGCATGAAAGCAACCCGTTTGAAGAACAGGAGAGTTCGTTTTGATGAAAAAGAGCCTTGCGTGCGTATCGCGTTAAGGCGACAGAGTAATTACTTGAGTCAACACGAAAGACTAAAGAAGACGAAGAATAAAAGTACAATCGTTCACCACAGAAAAACCCACAAATATAAGTTCACACAATTAGCCTAAAGATTTTCTCTGAGATTGAAACATAAACATTGCTGTGTATCCTACTTCCTATGCGTATCTTTTCATACTAATCATTCGTGTTGTCCCCCAGATAGATCTTGTACCACCAGGATCAATTTACCAATGAACGCACCCACTTCAATACTATGGAAGAGCAGCGTTGTAGACGCAAGATCAAACACGTTTACAGTGAGCGGTCGAAGGATCCCAACCGTTCACGTAGGCCTTGTATGGATGTGAATGTCGGAGACATTGTGTACCTTCACAGTGACCTATTAAAAAAATAAAAAAAGGTGAGCGATACTTAGTTTCATCCAAACAAGATGACTGGATGTACATTTGAAAGTTTGCCGGCTCCCAGTAAAGGGCCAGTATATACACGGTTCGCAAAGATAATTGTTTCAGGGTCCCTTCTCATCCAGGTAACAGCCCAGGGATTAATCTTGAATATCTAGATTACAGTGACGAGGAAGATAGCGATCTGGCCTTGCATACCAAGCCCTCCATCCCTGAGACAGTTAGCAGTGTAACCAGCAAAAAGAGGGTCTACTAAACAGTCTACCAATCAGCCAATCCCCTATTGTGGCTGAAGAAAAGATTCCATTCGACTTCTCACACAGAATAGACACAACACACACCATATCGTTAATGGTCAATATGAGAGACGCTCAAGGGTACAAGAATAAGAATTGTCCCAGTCGTGAAGGATTTCTCCTCCACCGAAAGAGAACAAGAAATGGAAGTGCGGCATCCGAAGAACAGATGCTGCACTTTGATCCTGACCAAAAGGCCAAGAGTAGCGGTGAACCCGTGGAAAAAGAAAGGGAAAAAAGGCAGCTGTAAACGACGAAAGGAAGAGAAAGAAAGACAGAGAAAAAAAGATAAGATCATAGCTTATGGTGGGAGAACGTGATGACGTTAAATTGGCCATGACAGCTCGTGGGTGGCGAGGATACCAATGAAATTCCGATGTACAAAGCAAACAGTGTCGACGAACAGCTGGGCGATAAGTGACCCTATTGAAAAGACACGTGGCCTTTGTGGAATCGGATTCAGCTGTTTTTATGTCCTCTCAAAAATAATTAAGTTGGACATCTCTGTTTTTACGACCTGTCAAGTTCCATTAGGCCGAAATTGAGAACACCCGAATGCCAACAGAGGAAGAAAGACAGCTCCTTTTTTGGGTATAGGCCGCCTGGCGAAGATTTGACGGACAGTGATCCCTTAATTCTGATTGGCCAACGACCTGAAACGGGAAGAGACCCAGTCCACGCCCCCACAATATAAGCAGCGAGCCTTGAGAGATTGACAGTTAGTTAGAGAGAGAGCTTTGCTTCCTTGGGTCCGACGAACGAAGATTCCCCCCATCGATTGACCCTGTCACGTAGATAATTGAGTTTTCTGTCGGAGAGAGAAGAGAAAACCTCGCAGTTAACAAGTGGCCAGTCCCTAACTGAACAGCTGACTGTGATTGTACCCTGATTGAAATACAAAGAAGTTTAAACAAAAGGAACCCCTCTTGACTTGGTCCTTTCAATTGTTTTGCATGACAAGTCTGTTTCAGGAAACCGGCCGTTGACATTCTCGCCGAGGAAACACCAGAACCGACAACCGGGGTCATTCCACCACTGGACGACGCGCGGGTGACGTAAGTGTCACATAACTGGTGCCGTGACCAGGATACCTCGTTTCGGTAGGAAACGTGCGAACGAATTTCCACGGGCACACAATTTTTTTTCTTTTCTCTCTCGAAGGCACAAGATCTCCCTGTGAGAGTGGGAAGGGAAAGTTGAAAAAAAAGAAAAAGAAAACGAACAAAACAAGGAGGGAGAAAAAGAGAGAAAGCCAAAATTGAAAAAAAAAGAAAAAGGAAAGAAAGTAAATTCGAAACTAAAGCGCATCTTGTAAAAAAAAAAAGAAAAAAGAAGAAGAAAAAAAAACAACAAAAAAAAACGCCACGAGTGAAGCCAGACGACGAACTTTAATCAACTGATTATAAAGTCTGAACAGCTCGTTAGTCATTCATCCACCAGTCGCAGAAGAACACAAGTGCAACAGACCGGGTAAGTCCATTTTTTTTGCTGGTTCCCTCTTTTGTATGCTTTGCTTTCAGCGGCTGTCTGTGTTTTGTGTTGGGCGCTGTTACACCTTGTAGGGGGCGAGGAGTAGTAGGAGTGAAAAAAAATAGATAATAACATAATGTATTCTCAGGGAGGATTCAGGGCGGGTCAGTCGATGGGGGAAGGGTCAGAGCAGACTGTTGAGCTGCAGATGACCATTGAGCGGCCACTGTGGGGAATCAGCGTACCCGCATATGGGGGAAACCCGAGGGGAGTCAAGGAGTGGTTGGCGATAATAGAAAAAAAAAGATTAGTATATGGGTTGACCGATAGAGAAATGGTGCTGCTTGCCTGTGACGGAGCAGTCGCAGCGGCCTCAGAATATATATGCAAATGCCTGGAAAGTAACCCGGGCATAGCCTGGTCTGATTTTCGCGATCAGGTGAAGAGGAAATTCGCGGGCGAAAAGACCACAGTGCAGGCGGTGCGCGAGCTGTCTCGAATAGAGATGGCCGACGGGGAAGATGTGGATAGACTGGTCGACCGCATGCAAGAACTGGCGGTCCTGGCGTATCCGGTGACCGAACACCGCGATATGCCCACAACCCAAGCAATGCTAGTGGACACGATGGTGGATGCATTGCGGGACGAGGCAACCAAGATAGAGGTGCTAAAGAGTTGCCCAGACACTCTAGAAGAAGCACGCAAAATAGCTAAGAACTATGCATGGTTGCAGAAAAGAATAATGGGAGAGGAGTCGCGAAATAGGAGCCGGGAACTGGGGAACAGAATGAGATATGGGGCCGGAGGACTCGCCCGGGGCCAGCCTGGATTGGTGTGCTGGAACTGTGGCGGCGAGGGCCACAGGTCGAGAGAGTGCCCCACTGTCCACGAGAAGACACCCCGACAGAATGGGAGAGTAAGAGTGGGCATCGTAAAGACCGAACTGAACGCGTGTCAGAGAGGAGGTAAAATTGACCGTTTCTCCTACAGCCACCAGTCCCACAGGTGTTGGCGGTGTGGAGACCTGAGACATATTAGGAGGGACTGTCCTGACCGAGGGAAAAGCCACCCGAGAGCGAAAGATCCTCTGGAGAGAGGGAATCAGAACCAAACCCCACCCCCTCGGCGAATCTGTAGAGAAAGAGAGGTAGGGCAGACAGGTAGGGTTGGAAAGAAACCACTGTCACAAGTTGCGATGCTCACGGGAGCGGGGTACCAGGAGAGAACCCTGAAACAGGAAAAGAGGAGAGCCCAGGTGTTCCCTCCGCTCACAAAAAAGGGAGAACTCACCTGTAATGTGACGATAGGAGCCACGCAGGTGAAGGCTCTGGTTGACACCGGAGCGATAATATCCCTAATAGACGCGGACGTCTGTCGGACTGTGGCAGGGAGGAGAAGGTTGTACCCGTCGGATGTGGGGCTCAGTCAGGCCGACGGTAGCTGGATGTCGGTGACAGGGAAGGTATGGCTACCCGTACGAGCGGCCGGAAAGAAAGAGAATTTCCCCCTGTATGTGGTACTCGGGCAATGCAACGAAATGATTCTGGGAGAGGATTGGCTCCGAGCGAGGGAAGCCACTCTGAGTTTTAATCCAGACACGCTAACGGTGAGAGGGGTGAAGATACCACTAGGTGACACAAGGTCTGTCCCTCTCCCTATGGGAGCTGACAGCAACAGGAGGCTTTCCCCAAGAACGGTCGGGGCCTGTATGGGCAAGGTGGTTAACACCAAGGAACAGGGAGGAAAATTGTCCCAAGTCAAACGGGTAGCGACGTATAAGGTTAATAAGAAGGGAGTAACTCCTACAGATCCAGTAGTCCGAGAATCAGGGACGGTCCTCAAGGCGACGGCCGATAGGACTAATAGGACCAGGAAGGTAAAGAAGAAAAAAAGGCAGCGTTTACTGGACAGTTAAGACAGGGTGACCAAGTTTGGATGAAGGAGACGGGTAAAAAGATAAAAAATCCCGGGGGTAGTCAAACGCGAGATGAGGACAGAGTTCCTGACGACTATAGGGACGACACCGAGCGACGGTTTAAGACGGGAGAGACGACCTCTATAGAGCCTAGAAATATAGAGACGGACGGAAGGTTGGAACGGGAAATTTCAGGGTTCCACTCCACCAGCTATAGGAGGTAACGAAGAGTAGGTGCGGCTCGTGAAGAAAAGAGTGGAATTGCAGTTGACCGCAGAGTCAGCTGAGGAGTCGAACGAAGGGGATGAAGAGTGTCCAATACCCATCTCCTGGCTCCAGCAAATGGGGAGAGGTGAACCGAGGCTGCCGTTGAGGGGAGCAAGGGACTCCCTGTCCCAGGAGTAGTGTGACGTCCTTCCACCAAGGACCAGTGGGGGTCAGTAGGACAGACGGGAGGTTGGAGCGACATCTTCAGGTTTAAATGTGGTGCAGCTGTTTTCTCTGTGGATGCATGTAGGGCCCCCATGTGTTCGCACTGTTGGCAGATTGTGTCGCGGACTGACCTTGGAGGTAGCTAGGGACTAAAACGGAAAGCTTCAGGGTGGGGGGCGCCGTAAATAGCAGGAAAGAACTATAAGTAATTGAGAAGTATCTCGCAGTGAGTAAATTGGCCAACGGGGAGAGTAACTTAGCACGAGAAAGTCGCATATTGAGCGAGGGTGTCTTGGGGGAATTTAAACTGTCGAGTAGAATATCTTAAAGAAACTAACGGTGCTGATATTGTTCTGTTTTGGAAAAAAAAAAGAAATTTAGAAATGCTCAGTCGAGAAGGATTTCTCCTTCACGGGACGGGGATTGAATATTGTTAGTGTAGCATTGAAACAGTTGTTGCACTTGGTCTCTGACCAAAATGGCGCTGCTGGGACAAATTATGGGACTGAAGGGCAGGATTGCCTCGGTCGGGGAGGATCTCTCCTTCACTGGATGAGAATAGTGCATGTTGGGTGTGGCGTTAGGGCAGATGCTGTACCTTGTTCCGAGTGAGAGAATGCTTATGGGACAAGTGAAGGTAAAAAAAAGGGGGGAGGGTGGAAGGAAAAGGAAAAGAAAAAGAAAGAAAGATGGATAGGTGGATAGGATTTGTTCAATGAGGTGTGAGAAAAGAAAATCTGGAGAGTGTTTTTAATTTGCAGATAGCTGGATAAGGATGTGAGGGGGGAGATGATGAAGATGAGAACACCAACAGCCAGCCACGCGTAGCGGCCAGAGAAAAAGAAAAGTGTACGTGTATGTGCGCAGTTGGGTGTGTTGTCATCGGGAAACCTGTACCCCCAGTATAGTGGCCCCGGGAAGGTTGAGAGACGTGTTATTGAAAATACGGGTTGAGCGACTGCATGATTTAAGGTGGCCTGTGGACCTCGTTAGACAGGCCACTGCAGTGCTATGTTGCACTGGGGGGGGGGAGGCGCACCACCAGAACGCAGACGGCCGGGCAGCTAAGCGAAAAGAAGGGCACCAGCGGAGGCAGCATCCGGTTCTAACAGACGCGGTGGAAAGATGCCGCCCAAAATGACTCTTAAAATTGTAGGAATGTAGACCAGAGACAAACAAAAGAGAAAACACACACACGCACACGGCAAGCAAAAAAAAAAAAAAAAAAAAAAAATAATTTTGCATGACACTTTCATCTTACACCTTCAGACCAAAGATAAACAAAGGTGAAAACGCGCACACAAAAAAAAAAAAAGAAAAAAAAAGAAAATTTTTTTTTTTCATGACACTTCCATCTTACACCTGTAAACCTAAGACAAACAGAGATAGAAGAAGAGGGAACGCACCCACCCACACTCACCTAACAAACAAGAGACCTTTTTTCTTTCGTTCCGCTTGTTTTGTTTTGTTTTGTTTTGTTTTGTTTTTTTGTTCTGTTTTTTTTTTGGGGGGGGGTTCTTACAACTAATCCGAACAATTAAAACTCCAGCTGTAAACGACGAAAGGAAGAGAAAGAAAGACAGAGAAAAAAAGATAAGATCATAGCTTATGGTGGGAGAACGTGATGACGTTAAATTGGCCATGACAGCCCGTGGGTGGCGAGGATACCTATGAAATTCCGATGTACAAAGCAAACAGTGTCGACGAACAGCTGGGCGATAAGTGACCCTATTGAAAAGACACGTGGCCTTTGTGGAATCGGATTCAGCTGTTTTTATGTCCTCTCAAAAATAATTAAGTTGGACATCTCTGTTTTTACGACCTGTCAAGTTCCATTAGGCCGAAATTGAGAACACCCGAATGCCAACAGAGGAAGAAAGACAGCTCCTTTTTTGGGTATAGGCCGCCTGGCGAAGATTTGACGGACAGTGATCCCTTAATTCTGATTGGCCAACGACCTGAAACGGGAAGAGACCCATTCCACGCCCCCACAATATAAGCAGCGAGCCTTGAGAGATTGACAGTTAGTTAGAGAGAGAGCTTTGCTTCCTTGGGTCCGACGAACGAAGATTCCCCCCATCGATTGACCCTGTCACGTAGATAATTGAGTTTTCTGTCGGAGAGAGAAGAGAAAACCTCGCAGTTAACAAGTAGCCAGTCCCTAACTGAACAGCTGACTGTGATTGTACCCTGATTGAAATACAAAGAAGTTTAAACAAAAGGAACCCCTCTTTACTTGGTCCTTTCAATTGTTTTGCATGACAAGTCTGTTTCAGGAAACCGGCCGTTGACATTCTCGCCGAGGAAACACCAGAACCGACAACCGGGGTCATTCCACCACTGGACGACGCGCGGGTGACGTAAGTGTCACAAATACACAAAGACATATTCGTCCCCTAGACGTAGGGTGAAACCATCCAACCTGAAAACTATGTTACTAATCTTTCGTGACCGGCTCTATAAACCTGTATCTTGAAAAATGAGAAAAGAAGAAAAAAGATCGTCACGTCAGTATTGAATTATGTCGCATATCGGCCAAGGGAGATGACTTAGCATGACGGTGTTATTTAGAGTTGCCGTCTGCTACTTCCATTTTGTGTTTAGGTTTTCAGTTTTGTTTGGAGTTTCGTTCTGTAAGCTCGAGAATAAGTTTCCTCGTTTTCTCAAACAGTTTCGTGTGAAATACCTTTATTTTCTGGCGCATAGAAATAATAGAATGAAATAACAATGCGTCAAAAACAATCAGGAATATAAAAAGAATACAATGCGAAAGCAAGGTAACTGAGACTCCCAGATAAGAATAAAACTCATCGTCAAAAACTGGACGTCACGACAAATGCCAGTAAAGGCCCAGAAGGAATGGAAGATCGATGAAAGCGAGTACTATATAGATTTCCACTGGAAGTATCCAGGGTATTATTATCCCTTCTGTTCCAGAGAAAATCAACGGTTGGAATCAGTGTGAAATTAATGATAAACGGCTGTTGAGATAACACAATATGATTTGTAATCGTTGTCGAAAGAAGTAAAGAGTGTTGGAAATCTTGTGATACTCATTCTCGCACAGGGTAAACCACCTGTTTTTTTTTCGGTGAGCAATCAAAATGTGGAGACTGCTAGTTTGTAAATAATATCCGAGGTAACTGACACCGCAGAACATCGTTTTAGTTCACTGTAAAAAATATAACATCAGCATCTCCTACCAATCTCTCACTCTTACACGTGGTTAAAACTCTCTCTCGAATCTTATAGGTTCAACAATAGCTGTCACGTTACAACCACTGTCTCATCACCGCAATGGCGCACCCCTATGTCTGTTTTACAAGTACTTTGACGAAATGTGCTCTGATGAACTCAACCCACTTGTTCCCCCCTCGACATAGATACTCTCGACTAACCTGACAAGACAAAATACCACCTTTTAATTGTGGAAGCTACTAGGTGCCGAAAAGTCTTCTATTCTAATAGTTTCTTCCCCCGAACTGCTAGACTTTGAAATTCCTTCCCTGTTTCCTGCTTCCCTGACTGTACTTACATGAAGAAGTTTAAATGTAATGTGAACAGCCATCTTACTGTTCAACTCCATACAGTCCCCTGTTAGACACGATTCCAAACACCCCCCCTTTTGTTCCAAGTGGCAATATGTATGGTTTGAGGTGAACAAGAGTAAAAAAAACAAACAATATTTGTGAACAATCAAAAGGGATTAAAGGACCGCGTAGGAAAAGCACCAAACAGACTTTTATTAAAAGAATGCAGAGAGTACTAGGACTATGAGAGAGCTTGTTACCACCAAAATTCCAGAGAAAACCAATAGTCACTGCCAGCGAGAAATCAATGATGGGCGACTGTTGCGATGATGCAAAGTCATTAAAAAAGATTGACGAATGGGGTGGAAAGTAAAGAGGAATTATAAAACAATGTGGAACTAACTGGTATTTTTTTAGAGCGCCGAAAAAGATATGTAAATAATTCTAACAGCATTAAACAAAAATTGATAAAAAAAATAACACTGGTACTGATTAACACTGACAAAGAACTTGATGAAAATCCTCAAGTGCGGAAACCAACAAATATAGTCAGGTTGCATTACCAAACACAATTGAAATAAAATAGAACTTTGTAAACACTTGACGGAAACGGAGATTACTCCCAATATAGATATGTAAAAAATACTATAAAACAACAACAAAAAAAAAAGGTGTCATTTGATTGGGTGAACGAATGGAAAGACCGAGCAGAGATAGCACCATCCTAACATCCACAAGAAGTGAATTACAATGGTGAAAGAGAAAAGCGGAACATACTGGAAATCTTGGGATGCTTGTCATTCAGACTCCAGGAAACGATGTCTATTTTTCCCAGTGAAACCTTAACTAATAATATGAGAACTAATAAATGCATATTAACCTTTAATAGAATCATTGGCGTGCTGTCTGTTTCATTAATGGCTGTAGATCAATGTTATATTCATGTAAACGAAAGCACCAATCAGCAGCAGCTGACTGATGTATTGATATTAAAAGCTGTTTTTTCTATATAAGTGACTGGAAATATAATTAGGCTGGAACCAATGAGAAACGTAAGGCGTAATTCCTTTTTGAAGCTACAAGGTGGTGGTACTACTACTACTACTACTACTACTACTACTACTACTACTACTACTACTACTAATAATAATAATAATAATAATAATATTAATAATAGAAAAGCTTGGGAAGCTTATTGCCATCCAAATACTTGGAAGATCAATCGTCGCTTTCAGAAAAAAAATCAATAGTAAGCGGCTGTTGCGATAACTAAAAATCATTTTCAATGATTATCAAAAGAAGTGGAGAGCACTGAAAATCTTGAGATACTTGTTGTGATTCAGTCTCCAGGGAACAAAGCCGGTTATTATCAGTGAGCAATCACTGATGGTTGTTTTTGTGATGGCTCCTAGTGAATTGATAATAATTAAAATTATAATTTCATACTATCTAGGCGTTGTTACCAGAAATCCATTAGTGGCGACGCACAAGTAGTGTTCCCTTGAACCCTAGTGAAAAAGGTCTCCCCAGATTTCTAGTACTTATTTGTAAATCATCTTGCATTATTGCAACACCCATTTACAATTGAGTTCTAGTAGATGGCAGTCATTAGCTTTCTCTATGGTTTGAGTGGCGATAAGTTTTCTGCGCGCCTTTTAAGTCGAGGTCTGGATGGTGTTTTTATTCTGAATTTTCTTATTCTCTGAATACGGCTAAGATCATTCGCTTATCGATGTTTGCATTCCACGTTTTCTGATTGGTGTGTGTGGGGGTGGGTGGGTTATCAGATTATTGCGATGAGGATTGATTATTCGTATTATTTTAATTCTTCGGACTACTGTTCTTATCTTGATGTAGTGGATAGAATACTTGGTAAAATTCAGTTGTAGGCTTACACTGATCTGGAGGGTGATGGTTCAATTCTCAGTGCAGGTTGCACTCAAAATACAATTGCTAAATTCTTAGGCCTTCTACCCAGTCATGGTTGATGGAACGAGGACATGCAACCCTCGTTGATTAAATTAAGGGTTCCGTTCGAAATTCCATGCAGATTCTCGAGTTCGACAGAAAGACTCCCAAATTCAACAGAAAGATTCCCGAATTCGACAAGATACATTTGAAGAAGATCAGAGATAACATGAGTCGAAACGTTATGAAAATAACACTCAAGATGAGAATTATAATCTAAAGAATCGAAATAATACGAACCCATTAAATCTAGTTTAAATCAGTGTAAAAATAACCATTTTGAAATGAATCCGATTTAAATGCTTTATATTGTGCATTCATTTACTATTGTCCTTCACATTCGTAGTTTATGCCTTTCTCTGCGTTTCACCCCGTTTAGTTGTGCTACCCACGCTTTTTGCACACGTGTTATTCTCTTCCCACGCATTGCTTAGCTTAATGCGTTTTCGTTTCATTCTTTATTATTTCTATAGAACATCGTATTACTTACACTAATTAAAGTGCAAAATAAATAACAAGTGGTGACGAGAAAATGTAGCTTTAATTAAAACCAAAAAACAAACATAACATAATTCACAAACGTGCAACTTGCGTTCATTTTCTAATTGGCAAATTTGAAAGAAAACCAACATAAAGTTAGCTAAGAGATTAGCTAAGAGAATCAGCTTTAATTTAGGATTGTATCTAGTAGGGATGGGGCGATTCCAATATTTGTTTCCGATTCCGATACAACTGCCGATTCCGAATTTGATTCTTTTATAAATATAGAGTTGTTTTTTTTTAATGTATACAGGGATTCCGATAACTGCAAAACCCCATGTAAAAAAATACACTTATGCCTGAGACCTATATTTTACTGAAAGTTTAAAATCAATAAATATTTATCATTTCAGCATTCATGCGAACGGTGGGAAATTAAGTTTTAAACAAAAAAAAAACAAAACAAAAACAAAAACGAACATATAAAGTCAATAAACAGAATCGTCTTTAGCAATAGACACTATTTTTTCCGATTTCTATACTGAGTTGGCTCTAACAAAAGGGTCATAGAGAAAGATGCTAGAACAGTCTATTTATTTGCTTCCACATTGAGCAAATTAGGCACATTTTTAATGTGGAGAGTAAAGGGGAGGGGGACCAGCTCCCCCGAGGGGGATCTGGATAGAGACAATTGGTATGAAGGGTTTCCCCTACATTGACCAATAACTGATTGCTATAAGAGCAATGGTCTTATATGTTGTGTTTATTTGCTTCCCCACTGAGCAAATTAGGCACAAGGCCGTTTTTAACGTGGAGAGTGAAGGGGAAAATGGGACCAGCTCCCCGGGGAGTAGGAGAGCTGGATAGTGACAATTGGTATGAAGGGTTTCCCCTACATTGACCAATAACTGATTGCTACAGCAGCAATGGTCTTATATGTTGGGAACAGATACTACAAGAGTGAGATTTGATCTTGGACAAAAAACCAAACCCGTAAAAGATGCTAGAACAGATTTGGTTGTGCAAGAAGCTGAATATAAAAAAAACAAAGGTTGTCGGCAGTTTCCGACAGTTAGGTTAGACAGTCTGTAATTTCGTGTTGTGTCGCGGTAATTCATTACGACAGTATTGAACTTAAATAATTAGAAGAGTCCATTAGGAGTGAATGGACAATTCCCCATGACAAATACCCCACAAGTTCCGACTTTGTCGATTCCCGATTCCAATTAATCGTCCAAACAGTAATATCTAGACGAAAAGGGGGAAAATACACCTAATGATTTATTTATAAGGTTTCGAGAGAAGGAATTCTTGGAGGCAGTCACGTGACGCTGTAATTGATACTTGCAAACTGAATTATTTGTAATTCATTTCGATTCGCTTCGAATGGGGCAAAACTTTTCAGGCGTTTTCTTTGATAACACGTAGCAAAACAACTTTTTTATCAAATAAAACCCGACGGCAATTGATTCCTTATTGAATAAAGAAAAACAGCACTTTTTTCTAATGAAATTATCCAACGAATAGTTATAGGAGTCGATCAGGAATCTGTTCATTCCATTCTTTAAATAAGACTCACAGAACTGGTATATATATATATATATATATATATATATATATATATATATATATATATATATATATATATATATATATATATAGTGTTATAATGGAATAATTCCAGGAGGAAATCCGGGTATGAGAGCTCAATGTGGTAAACAGAGCAATAACATAAAAATATAACACGGAAATTACATAATTGTCGATGCAATAATTTATTTCAACCTTATGGTATTTTCAAGCATCTAAACTAGACAATTACAATTTTGATACTGAAATAAAGAAAGAAAAAGAATCGGGCCTCGACCGTCAAAAAACCAGAGGGGGTGGTAGTAGCAATCTACTTAATACATTTTATAGAGAGGGTGGGAGTCAGTCATGGCAGGGGAAGAGTCTTAAGTAATTCGCAATTTTATTCTTTAAGCTTCAACCTTCAGAAAAGTGTCACTTGGAGTCGAATTACACATTAGTCGAATTACACATTAGTCGAATTACACATTAGTCGAATTACACATCAGTCGAATTACACATTAGTCGAATTACACATCAGTCGAATTACACATCAGTCGAATTACACATTAGTCGAATTACACATCAGTCGAATTACACATTAGTCGAATTACACATTAGTCGAATTACACATTAGTCGAATTACACATTAGTCGAATTACACATTAGTCGAATTACAAGGAACTGCAAGACTCAACAAAATGACTTGCAATGACTATGACTACTATTCCGTAATGAAGCTTCAGGTATACTAAATAAAATTTTTTTTTTAAATTTAATCACCAAAGCTTTAATAAATTCTTTTGGAATAATGATAATAATACTCTTCATGTTTTTTTCCTGATTGTGATTTAATATATTTAAGTCTAATTATCGATCTTTTAGAAAAAAAAATCTTTGTTCAATTTTGATTCACAATATTTTTCCGTATACGTAAAACATATCGAGGTTAAATATACAAGAACAAAAAAAATTACAATACTACTACTACTACTACTACTACTACTACTACTACTACTACTACTACTAATAATAATAATTGCATGTGTATATATATTCGGATTCAATAGTTGTATATAAAATATTAGACAGTCGTTAACGTTCCATGGCATAGTGGTTATCATGAGCAAGGAACTGCGAGACTCAACAAAATGTTGTGTCGAAGCTAAGTTGCGATTTAGTCGAGCAAAGAACTATGAGACTCAACAAAATGTTGTGTCGAAAATAAGTTCAATGACTGCTATTCCATAATAAAGTCATTGAAATACAAATGAAAAATGGCAAAGTTGCTGTGGCTGTAAAATTTGATCATATGGATCATGTAGCCAATGTTGAATTTGTACAAGCTGACTATAAGCTCGCTCATGGACGCGTTGTGACTAAATCTCAAATACATGTCTCATTCAGCTATGCTTTGATTGTCCACAAAACCCAAGGTATTGTAGTCGATGGTATCATTGTTGACTTGAGATCTGATGTCTTTTCAGTTGGTATGTAGCTTTGTCACGTGCTAGAAAGTTGTGCAATGTTTATTCAATTGACTTTGATCTTCATGAATGGACCATATGTGACAAAAATGCATGGACTGAATATAATTGATTGAAAGAGTGCATTTGCCACCGCTTCTTTCTTGCTCTGTTCAGGCTCCCAATTCGTCATTGTACAAACAGATTTATAAACAAAAATCATTATTAAACATTATATAATGATTCATATAGGAAACAGCGAAAATTTACAATTCAGATGCTGAAAATAATTTGGATCTGAAATTGATCAATGAAACACATGCTTGTTTTGCAATCAGCATTGTTTAGTTTACCGCCTTTCTTTGTAGTCTGACATCATTAAAAACAATCATTTGCAATCAGCATTGTTTAGACAGTTTACCGCCTTTCTTTGTTGTCTGACATCATTAAAAACAATCATTTGCAATCAGCATTGTTTAGACAGTTTACCGCCTTTCTTTGTAGTCTGACATCATTAAAAACAATCATTTGCAATCAGCATTGTTTGGACAGTTTACCGCCTTCTTTGTAGTCTGACATCATTAAAACCAATCATTTGCAATCAGCATTGTTTGGACAGTTTACCGCCTTCTTTGTAGTCTGACATCATATAAACAATCATTTGCAATCAGCATTGTTTAGACAGTTTACCGCCTTTCTTTGTTGTCTGACATCATTAAAAACAATCATTTGCAATCAGCATTGTTTGGACAGTTTACCGCCTTTCTTTGTAGTCTGACATCATTAAAAACAATCATTTGCAATCAGCATTGTTTAGACAGTTTACCGCCTTTCTTTGTTGTCTGACATCATTAAAAACAATCATTTGCAATCAGCATTGTTTAGACAGTTTACCGCCTTTCTTTGTAGTCTGACATCATTAAAAACAATCATTTGCAATCAGCATTGTTTAGACAGTTTACCGCCTTTCTTTGTTGTCTGACATCATTAAAAACAATCATTTGCAATCAGCATTGTTTAGACAGTTTACCGCCTTTCTTTGTAGTCTGACATCATTAAAAACAATCATTTGCAATCAGCATTGTTTAGACAGTTTACCGCCTTTCTTTGTAGTCTGACATCATTAAAAACAATCATTTGCAATCAGCATTGTTTAGACAGTTTACCGCCTTTTATTGTAGTCTGACTTCATTAAAAACAATCATTTGCAATCAGCATTGTTTAGACAGTTTACCGCCTTTCTTTGTTGTCTGACATCATTAAAAACAATCATTTGCAATCAGCATTGTTTGGACAGTTTACCGCCTTTCTTTGTAGTCTGACATCATTAAAAACAATCATTTGCAATCAGCATTGTTTAGACAGTTTACCGCCTTTCTTTGTTGTCTGACATCATTAAAAACAATCATTTGCAATCAGCATTGTTTAGACAGTTTACCGCCTTTCTTTGTTGTCTGACATCATTAAAAACAATCATTTGCAATCAGCATTGTTTGGACAGTTTACCGCCTTTCTTTGTAGTCTGACATCATTAAAAACAATCATTTGCAATCAGCATTGTTTAGACAGTTTACCGCCTTTCTTTGTTGTCTGACATCATTAAAAACAATCATTTGCAATCAGCATTGTTTGGACAGTTTACCGCCTTTCTTTGTAGTCTGACATCATTAAAAACAATCATTTGCAATCAGCATTGTTTGGACAGTTTACCGCCTTTCTTTGTAGTCTGACATCATTAAAAACAATCATTTGCAATCAGCATTGTTTAGACAGTTTACCGCCTTTCTTTGTTGTCTGACATCATTAAAAACAATCATTTGCAATCAGCATTGTTTAGACAGTTTACCGCCTTTCTTTGTAGTCTGACATCATTAAAAACAATCATTTGCAATCAGCATTGTTTAGACAGTTTACCGCCTTTCTTTGTAGTCTGACATCATTAAAAACAATCATTTGCAATCAGCATTGTTTAGACAGTTTACCGCCTTTCTTTGTAGTCTGACATCATTAAAAACAATCATTTGCAATCAGCATTGTTTAGACAGTTTACCGCCTTTCTTTGTTGTCGTACATCATTAAAAACAATCATTTGCAATCAGCATTGTTTAGACAGTTTACCGCCTTTCTTTGTTGTCTGACATCATTAAAAACAATCATTTGCAATCAGCATTGTTTAGACAGTTTACCGCCTTTCTTTGTAGTCTGACATCATTAAAAACAATCATTTGCAATCAGCATTGTTTGGACAGTTTACCGCCTTTCTTTGTAGTCTGACATCATTAAAAACAATCATTTGCAATCAGCATTGTTTAGACAGTTTACCGCCTTTCTTTGTAGTCTGACATCATTAAAAACAATCATTTGCAATCAGCATTGTTTAGACAGTTTACCGCCTTTCTTTGTAGTCTGACATCATTAAAAACAATCATTTGCAATCAGCATTGTTTAGACAGTTTACCGCCTTTCTTTGTAGTCTGACATCATTAAAAACAATCATTTGCAATCAGCATTGTTTGGACAGTTTACCGCCTTTCTTTGTAGTCTGACATCATTAAAAACAATCATTTGCAATCAGCATTGTTTAGACAGTTTACCGCCTTTCTTTGTAGTCTGACATCATTAAAAACAATCATTTGCAATCAGCATTGTTTAGACAGTTTACCGCCTTTCTTTGTTGTCTGACATCATTAAAAACAATCATTTGCAATCAGCATTGTTTAGACAGTTTACCGCCTTTCTTTGTTGTCTGACATCATTAAAAACAATCATTTGCAATCAGCATTGTTTAGACAGTTTACCGCCTTTCTTTGTAGTCTGACATCATTAAAAACAATCATTTGCAATCAGCATTGTTTAGACAGTTTACCGCCTTTCTTTGTAGTCTGACATCATTAAAAACAATCATTTGCAATCAGCATTGTTTAGACAGTTTACCGCCTTTCTTTGTTGTCTGACATCATTAAAAACAATCATTTGCAATCAGCATTGTTTAGACAGTTTACCGCCTTTCTTTGTTGTCTGACATCATTAAAAACAATCATTTGCAATCAGCATTGTTTAGACAGTTTACCGCCTTTCTTTGTTGTCTGACATCATTAAAAACAATCATTTGCAATCAGCATTGTTTAGACAGTTTACCGCCTTTCTTTGTAGTCTGACATCATTAAAAACAATCATTTGCAATCAGCATTTTTTAGACAGTTTACCGCCTTTCTTTGTAGTCTGACATCATTAAAAACAATCATTTGCAATCAGCATTGTTTAGACAGTTTACCGCCTTTCTTTGTAGTCTGACATCATTAATAACAATCATTTGCAATCAGCATTGTTTAGACAGTTTACCGCCTTTCTTTGTTGTCTGACATCATTAAAAACAATCATTTGCAATCAGCATTGTTTAGACAGTTTACCGCCTTTCTTTGTAGTCTGACATCATTAAAAACAATCATTTGCAATCAGCATTGTTTGGACAGTTTACCGCCTTTCTTTGTAGTCTGACATCATTAAAAACAATCATTTGCAATCAGCATTGTTTAGACAGTTTACCGCCTTTCTTTGTAGTCTGACATCATTAAAAACAATCATTTGCAATCAGCATTGTTTGGACAGTTTACCGCCTTTCTTTGTAGTCTGACATCATTAAAAACAATCATTTGCAATCAGCATTGTTTAGACAGTTTACCGCCTTTCTTTGTAGTCTGACATCATTAAAAACAATCATTTGCAATCAGCATTGTTTAGACAGTTTACCGCCTTTCTTTGTAGTCTGACATCATTAAAAACAATCATTTGCAATCAGCATTGTTTGGACAGTTTACCGCCTTTCTTTGTAGTCTGACATCATTAAAAACAATCATTTGCAATCAGCATTGTTTAGACAGTTTACCGCCTTTCTTTGTAGTCTGACATCATTAAAAACAATCATTTGCAATCAGCATTGTTTAGACAGTTTACCGCCTTTCTTTGTAGTCTGACATCATTAAAAACAATCATTTGCAATCAGCATTGTTTAGACAGTTTACCGCCTTTCTTTATAGTCTGACATCATTAATAACAATCATTTGCAATCAGCATTGTTTAGACAGTTTACCGCCTTTCTTTGTAGTCTGACATCATTAATAACAATCATTTGCAATCAGCATTGTTTAGACAGTTTACCGCCTTTCTTTGTAGTCTGACATCATTAAAAACAATCATTTGCAATCAGCATTGTTTGGACAGTTTACCGCCTTTCTTTGTAGTCTGACATCATTAAAAACAATCATTTGCAATCAGCATTGTTTAGACAGTTTACCGCCTTTCTTTGTAGTCTGACATCATTAAAAACAATCATTTGCAATCAGCATTGTTTAGACAGTTTACCGCCTTTCTTTGTAGTCTGACATCATTAAAAACAATCATTTGCAATCAGCATTGTTTAGACAGTTTACCGCCTTTCTTTGTAGTCTGACATCATTAATAACAATCATTTGCAATCAGCATTGTTTAGACAGTTTACCGCCTTTCTTTGTAGTCTGACATCATTAAAAACAATCATTTGCAATCAGCATTGTTTAGACTGTTTACCGCCTTTCTTTGTAGTCTGACATCATTAAAAACAATCATTTGCAATCAGCATTGTTTAGACAGTTTACCGCCTTTCTTTGTAGTCTGACATCATTAATAACAATCATTTGCAATCAGCATTGTTTAGACAGTTTACCGCCTTTCTTTGTAGTCTGACATCATTAAAAACAATCATTTGCAATCAGCATTGTTTAGACAGTTTACCGCCTTTCTTTGTAGTCTGACATCATTAATAACAATCATTTGCAATCAGCATTGTTTAGACAGTTTACCGCCTTTCTTTGTAGTCTGACATCATTAAAAACAATCATTTGCAATCAGCATTGTTTAGACAGTTTACCGCCTTTCTTTGTAGTCTGACATCATTAAAAACAATCATTTGCAATCAGCATTGTTTAGACAGTTTACCGCCTTTCTTTGTAGTCTGACATCATTAAAAACAATCATTTGCAATCAGCATTGTTTAGACAGTTTACCGCCTTTCTTTGTAGTCTGACATCATTAAAAACAATCATTTGCAATCAGCATTGTTTAGACAGTTTACCGCTTTTCTTTGTAGTCTGACATCATTAAAAACAATCATTTGCAATCAGCATTGTTTAGACAGTTTACCGCCTTTCTTTGTAGTCTGACATCATTAAAAACAATCATTTGCAATCAGCATTGTTTAGACAGTTTACCGCCTTTCTTTGTAGTCTGACATCATTAAAAACAATCATTTGCAATCAGCATTGTTTAGACAGTTTACCGCCTTTCTTTGTAGTCTGACATCATTAAAAACAATCATTTGCAATCAGCATTGTTTAGACAGTTTACCGCCTTTCTTTGTAGTCTGACATCATTAAAAACAATCATTTGCAATCAGCATTGTTTAGACAGTTTACCGCCTTTCTTTGTAGTCTGACATCATTAAAAACAATCATTTGCAATCAGCATTGTTTGGACAGTTTACCGCCTTTCTTTGTAGTCTGACATCATTAAAAACAATCATTTGCAATCAGCATTGTTTAGACAGTTTACCGCCTTTCCTTGTAGTCTGACATCATTAAAAACAATCATTTGCAATCAGCATTGTTTAGACAGTTTACCGCCTTTCTTTGTTGTCTGACATCATTAAAAACAATCATTTGCAATCAGCATTGTTTAGACAGTTTACCGCCTTTCTTTGTTGTCTGACATCATTAAAAACAATCATTTGCAATCAGCATTGTTTAGACAGTTTACCGCCTTTCTTTGTAGTCTGACATCATTAAAAACAATCATTTGCAATCAGCATTGTTTAGACAGTTTACCGCCTTTCTTTGTAGTCTGACATCATTAAAAACAATCATTTGCAATCAGCATTGTTTAGACAGTTTACCGCCTTTCTTTGTAGTCTGACATCATTAAAAACAATCATTTGCAATCAGCATTGTTTAGACAGTTTACCGCCTTTCTTTGTAGTCTGACATCATTAAAAACAATCATTTGCAATCAGCATTGTTTAGACAGTTTACCGCCTTTCTTTGTAGTCTGACATCATTAATAACAATCATTTGCAATCAGCATTGTTTAGACAGTTTACCGCCTTTCTTTGTTGTCTGACATCATTAAAAACAATCATTTGCAATCAGCATTGTTTAGACAGTTTACCGCCTTTCTTTGTAGTCTGACATCATTAAAAACAATCATTTGCAATCAGCATTGTTTGGACAGTTTACCGCCTTTCTTTGTAGTCTGACATCATTAATAACAATCATTTGCAATCAGCATTGTTTAGACAGTTTACCGCCTTTCTTTGTTGTCGTACATCATTAAAAACAATCATTTGCAATCAGCATTGTTTAGACAGTTTACCGCCTTTCTTTGTTGTCTGACATCATTAAAAACAATCATTTGCAATCAGCATTGTTTAGACAGTTTTCCGCCTTTCTTTGTTGTCGTACATCATTAAAAACAATCATTTGCAATCAGCATTGTTTAGACAGTTTACCGCCTTTCTTTGTTGTCTGACATCATTAAAAACAATCATTTGCAATCAGCATTGTTTAGACAGTTTACCGCCTTTCTTTGTAGTCTGACATCATTAAAAACAATCATTTGCAATCAGCATTGTTTAGACAGTTTACCGCCTTTCTTTGTTGTCTGACATCATTAAAAACAATCATTTGCAATCAGCATTGTTTAGACAGTTTACCGCCTTTCTTTGTTGTCGTACATCATTAATAACAATCATTTGCAATCAGCATTGTTTAGACAGTTTACCGCCTTTCTTTGTTGTCTGACATCATTAAAAACAATCATTTGCAATCAGCATTGTTTAGACAGTTTACCGCCTTTCTTTGTTGTCTGACATCATTAAAAACAATCATTTGCAATCAGCATTGTTTAGACAGTTTACCGCCTTTCTTTGTAGTCTGACATCATTAAAAACAATCATTTGCAATCAGCATTGTTTAGACAGTTTACCGCCTTTCTTTGTTGTCTGACATCATTAAAAACAATCATTTGCAATCAGCATTGTTTAGACAGTTTACCGCCTTTCTTTGTTGTCTGACATCATTAAAAACAATCATTTGCAATCAGCATTGTTTAGACAGTTTACCGCCTTTCTTTGTTGTCTGACATCATTAAAAACAATCATTTGCAATCAGCATTGTTTAGACAGTTTACCGCCTTTCTTTGTTGTCGTACATCATTAAAAACAATCATTTGCAATCAGCATTGTTTAGACAGTTTACCGCCTTTCTTTGTTGTCTGACATCATTAAAAACAATCATTTGCAATCAGCATTGTTTAGACAGTTTACCGCCTTTCTTTGTAGTCTGACATCATTAAAAACAATCATTTGCAATCAGCATTGTTTAGACAGTTTACCGCCTTTCTTTGTTGTCTGACATCATTAAAAACAATCATTTGCAATCAGCATTGTTTAGACAGTTTACCGCCTTTCTTTGTTGTCGTACATCATTAATAACAATCATTTGCAATCAGCATTGTTTAGACAGTTTACCGCCTTTCTTTGTTGTCTGACATCATTAAAAACAATCATTTGCAATCAGCATTGTTTAGACAGTTTACCGCCTTTCTTTGTTGTCTGACATCATTAAAAACAATCATTTGCAATCAGCATTGTTTAGACAGTTTACCGCCTTTCTTTGTAGTCTGACATCATTAAAAACAATCATTTGCAATCAGCATTGTTTAGACAGTTTACCGCCTTTCTTTGTAGTCTGACATCATTAAAAACAATCATTTGCAATCAGCATTGTTTAGACAGTTTACCGCCTTTCTTTGTAGTCTGACATCATTAAAAACAATCATTTGCAATCAGCATTGTTTAGACAGTTTACCGCCTTTCTTTGTAGTCTGACATCATTAATAACAATCATTTGCAATCAGCATTGTTTAGACAGTTTACCGCCTTTCTTTGTAGTCTGACATCATTAAAAACAATCATTTGCAATCAGCATTGTTTAGACAGTTTACCGCCTTTCTTTGTAGTCTGACATCATTAAAAACAATCATTTGCAATCAGCATTGTTTAGACAGTTTACCGCCTTTCTTTGTAGTCTGACATCATTAATAACAATCATTTGCAATCAGCATTGTTTAGACAGGTTACCGCCTTTCTTTGTAGTCTGACATCATTAAAAACAATCATTTGCAATCAGCATTGTTTAGACAGTTTACCGCCTTTCTTTGTAGTCTGACATCATTAAAAACAATCATTTGCAATCAGCATTGTTTAGACAGTTTACCGCCTTTCTTTGTAGTCTGACATCATTAAAAACAATCATTTGCAATCAGCATTGTTTAGACAGTTTACCGCCTTTCTTTGTAGTCTGACATCATTAAAAACAATCATTTGCAATCAGCATTGTTTAGACAGTTTACCGCCTTTCTTTGTAGTCTGACATCATTAAAAACAATCATTTGCAATCAGCATTGTTTAGACAGTTTACCGCCTTTCTTTGTAGTCTGACATCATTAAAAACAATCATTTGCAATCAGCATTGTTTGGACAGTTTACCGCCTTTCTTTGTAGTCTGACATCATTAAAAACAATCATTTGCAATCAGCATTGTTTAGACAGTTTACCGCCTTTCTTTGTAGTCTGACATCATTAAAAACAATCATTTGCAATCAGCATTGTTTAGACAGTTTACCGCCTTTCTTTGTTGTCTGACATCATTAAAAACAATCATTTGCAATCAGTATTTTTTAGACAGTTTACCGCCTTTCTTTGTTGTCTGACATCATTAAAAACAATCATTTGCAATCAGCATTGTTTAGACAGTTTACCGCCTTTCTTTGTAGTCTGACATCATTAAAAACAATCATTTGCAATCAGCATTGTTTAGACAGTTTACCGCCTTTCTTTGTAGTCTGACATCATTAAAAACAATCATTTGCAATCAGCATTGTTTAGACAGTTTACCGCCTTTCTTTGTAGTCTGACATCATTAAAAACAATCATTTGCAATCAGCATTGTTTAGACAGTTTACCGCCTTTCTTTGTAGTCTGACATCATTAAAAACAATCATTTGCAATCAGCATTGTTTAGACAGTTTACCGCCTTTCTTTGTAGTCTGACATCATTAATAACAATCATTTGCAATCAGCATTGTTTAGACAGTTTACCGCCTTTCTTTGTTGTCTTACATCATTAAAAACAATCATTTGCAATCAGCATTGTTTAGACAGTTTACCGCCTTTCTTTGTAGTCTGACATCATTAAAAACAATCATTTGCAATCAGCATTGTTTGGACAGTTTACCGCCTTTCTTTGTAGTCTGACATCATTAAAAACAATCATTTGCAATCAGCATTGTTTAGACAGTTTACCGCCTTTCTTTGTTGTCTGACATCATTAAAAACAATCATTTGCAATCAGCATTGTTTAGACAGTTTACCGCCTTTCTTTGTAGTCTGACATCATTAAAAACAATCATTTGCAATCAGCATTGTTTAGACAGTTTACCGCCTTTCTTTGTAGTCTGACATCATTAAAAACAATCATTTGCAATCAGCATTGTTTAGGACAGTTTACCGCCTTTCTTTGTAGTCTGACATCATTAAAAACAATCATTTGCAATCAGCATTGTTTAGACAGTTTACCGCCTTTCTTTGTAGTCTGACATCATTAAAAACAATCATTTGCAATCAGCATTGTTTAGACAGTTTACCGCCTTTCTTTGTAGTCTGACATCATTAATAACAATCATTTGCAATCAGCATTGTTTAGACAGTTTACCGCCTTTCTTTGTTGTCTGAGATCATTAAAAACAATCATTTGCAATCAGCATTGTTTAGACAGTTTACCGCCTTTCTTTGTAGTCTGACATCATTAAAAACAATCATTTGCAATCAGCATTGTTTGGACAGTTTACCGCCTTTCTTTGTAGTCTGACATCATTAAAAACAATCATTTGCAATCAGCATTGTTTAGACAGTTTACCGCCTTTCTTTGTTGTCTGACATCATTAAAAACAATCATTTGCAATCAGCATTGTTTAGACAGTTTACCGCCTTTCTTTGTAGTCTGACATCATTAAAAACAATCATTTGCAATCAGCATTGTTTAGACAGTTTACCGCCTTTCTTTGTTGTCTGACATCATTAAAAACAATCATTTGCAATCAGCATTGTTTAGACAGTTTACCGCCTTTCTTTGTTGTCTGACATCATTAAAAACAATCATTTGCAATCAGCATTGTTTAGACAGTTTACCGCCTTTCTTTGTAGTCTGACATCATTAATAACAATCATTTGCAATCAGCATTGTTTAGACAGTTTACCGCCTTTCTTTGTTGTCTGACATCATTAAAAACAATCATTTGCAATCAGCATTGTTTAGACAGTTTACCGCCTTTCTTTGTTGTCTGACATCATTAAAAACAATCATTTGCAATCAGCATTGTTTAGACAGTTTACCGCCTTTCTTTGTAGTCTGACATCATTAATAACAATCATTTGCAATCAGCATTGTTTAGACAGTTTACCGCCTTTCTTTGTTGTCTGACATCATTAAAAACAATCATTTGCAATCAGCATTGTTTAGACAGTTTACCGCCTTTCTTTGTTGTCTGACATCATTAAAAACAATCATTTGCAATCAGCATTGTTTAGACAGTTTACCGCCTTTCTTTGTAGTCTGACATCATTAAAAACAATCATTTGCAATCAGCATTGTTTAGACAGTTTACCGCCTTTCTTTGTTGTCTGACATCATTAAAAACAATCATTTGCAATCAGCATTGTTTAGACAGTTTACCGCCTTTCTTTGTTGTCTGACATCATTAAAAACAATCATTTGCAATCAGCATTGTTTAGACAGTTTACCGCCTTTCTTTGTAGTCTGACATCATTAATAACAATCATTTGCAATCAGCATTGTTTAGACAGTTTACCGCCTTTCTTTGTTGTCTGACATCATTAAAAACAATCATTTGCAATCAGCATTGTTTAGACAGTTTACCGCCTTTCTTTGTAGTCTGACATCATTAATAACAATCATTTGCAATCAGCATTGTTTAGACAGTTTACCGCCTTTCTTTGTTGTCTGACATCATTAAAAACAATCATTTGCAATCAGCATTGTTTAGACAGTTTACCGCCTTTCTTTGTTGTCTGACATCATTAAAAACAATCATTTGCAATCAGCATTGTTTAGACAGTTTACCGCCTTTCTTTGTAGTCTGACATCATTAAAAACAATCATTTGCAATCAGCATTGTTTAGACAGTTTACCGCCTTTCTTTGTTGTCTGACATCATTAAAAACAATCATTTGCAATCAGCATTGTTTAGACAGTTTACCGCCTTTCTTTGTAGTCTGACATCATTAAAAACAATCATTTGCAATCAGCATTGTTTGGACAGTTTACCGCCTTTCTTTGTAGTCTGACATCATTAAAAACAATCATTTGCAATCAGCATTGTTTAGACAGTTTACCGCCTTTCTTTGTTGTCTGACATCATTAAAAACAATCATTTGCAATCAGCATTGTTTAGACAGTTTACCGCCTTTCTTTGTTGTCTGACATCATTAAAAACAATCATTTGCAATCAGCATTGTTTAGACAGTTTACCGCCTTTCTTTGTTGTCTGACATCATTAAAAACAATCATTTGCAATCAGCATTGTTTAGACAGTTTACCGCCTTTCTTTGTTGTCTGACATCATTAAAAACAATCATTTGCAATCAGCATTGTTTAGACAGTTTACCGCCTTTTTTTGTAGTCTGACATCATTAAAAACAATCATTTGCAATCAGCATTGTTTAGACAGTTTACCGCCTTTCTTTGTTGTCTGACATCATTAAAAACAATCATTTGCAATCAGCATTGTTTAGACAGTTTACCGCCTTTCTTTGTTGTCTGACATCATTAAAAACAATCATTTGCAATCAGCATTGTTTAGACAGTTTACCGCCTTTCTTTGTAGTCTGACATCATTAATAACAATCATTTGCAATCAGCATTGTTTAGACAGTTTACCGCCTTTCTTTGTTGTCTGACATCATTAAAAACAATCATTTGCAATCAGCATTGTTTAGACAGTTTACCGCCTTTCTTTGTTGTCTGACATCATTAAAAACAATCATTTGCAATCAGCATTGTTTAGACAGTTTACCGCCTTTCTTTGTAGTCTGACATCATTAATAACAATCATTTGCAATCAGCATTGTTTAGACAGTTTACCGCCTTTCTTTGTTGTCTGACATCATTAAAAACAATCATTTGCAATCAGCATTGTTTAGACAGTTTACCGCCTTTCTTTGTTGTCTGACATAATTAAAAACAATCATTTGCAATCAGCATTGTTTAGACAGTTTACCGCCTTTCTTTGTTGTCTGACATCATTAAAAACAATCATTTGCAATCAGCATTGTTTAGACAGTTTACCGCCTTTCTTTGTTGTCTGACATCATTAAAAACAATCATTTGCAATCAGCATTGTTTAGACAGTTTACCGCCTTTCTTTGTTGTCTGACATCATTAAAAACAATCATTTGCAATCAGCATTGTTTAGACAGTTTACCGCCTTTCTTTGTAGTCTGACATCATTAAAAACAATCATTTGCAATCAGCATTGTTTAGACAGTTTACCGCCTTTCTTTGTAGTCTGACATCATTAATAACAATCATTTGCAATCAGCATTGTTTAGACAGTTTACCGCCTTTCTTTGTTGTCTGACATCATTAAAAACAATCATTTGCAATCAGCATTGTTTAGACAGTTTACCGCCTTTCTTTGTAGTCTGACATCATTAATAACAATCATTTGCAATCAGCATTGTTTAGACAGTTTACCGCCTTTCTTTGTTGTCTGACATCATTAAAAACAATCATTTGCAATCAGCATTGTTTAGACAGTTTACCGCCTTTCTTTGTAGTCTGACATCATTAAAAACAATCATTTGCAATCAGCATTGTTTAGACAGTTTACCGCCTTTCTTTGTTGTCTGACATCATTAAAAACAATCATTTGCAATCAGCATTGTTTAGACAGTTTACCGCCTTTCTTTGTTGTCTGACATCATTAAAAACAATCATTTGCAATCAGCATTGTTTAGACAGTTTACCGCCTTTCTTTGTAGTCTGACATCATTAATAACAATCATTTGCAATCAGCATTGTTTAGACAGTTTACCGCCTTTCTTTGTTGTCTGACATCATTAAAAACAATCATTTGCAATCAGCAATGTTTAGACAGTTTACCGCCTTTCTTTGTTGTCTGACATCATTAAAAACAATCATTTGCAATCAGCATTGTTTAGACAGTTTACCGCCTTTCTTTGTAGTCTGACATCATTAATAACAATCATTTGCAATCAGCATTGTTTAGACAGTTTACCGCCTTTCTTTGTTGTCTGACATCATTAAAAACAATCATTTGCAATCAGCATTGTTTAGACAGTTTACCGCCTTTCTTTGTAGTCTGACATCATTAAAAACAATCATTTGCAATCAGCATTGTTTGGACAGTTTACCGCCTTTCTTTGTAGTCTGACATCATTAAAAACAATCATTTGCAATCAGCATTGTTTAGACAGTTTACCGCCTTTCTTTGTTGTCTGACATCATTAAAAACAATCATTTGCAATCAGCATTGTTTAGACAGTTTACCGCCTTTCTTTGTTGTCTGACATCATTAAAAACAATCATTTGCAATCAGCATTGTTTAGACAGTTTACCGCCTTTCTTTGTTGTCTGACATCATTAAAAACAATCATTTGCAATCAGCATTGTTTAGACAGTTTACCGCCTTTCTTTGTTGTCTGACATCATTAAAAACAATCATTTGCAATCAGCATTGTTTAGACAGTTTACCGCCTTTCTTTGTAGTCTGACATCATTAAAAACAATCATTTGCAATCAGCATTGTTTAGACAGTTTACCGCCTTTCTTTGTTGTCTGACATCATTAAAAACAATCATTTGCAATCAGCATTGTTTAGACAGTTTACCGCCTTTCTTTGTTGTCTGACATCATTAAAAACAATCATTTGCAATCAGCATTGTTTAGACAGTTTACCGCCTTTCTTTGTAGTCTGACATCATTAATAACAATCATTTGCAATCAGCATTGTTTGACAGTTTACCGCCTTTCTTTGTTGTCTGACATCATTAAAAACAATCATTTGCAATCAGCATTGTTTAGACAGTTTACCGCCTTTCTTTGTTGTCTGACATCATTAAAAACAATCATTTGCAATCAGCATTGTTTAGACAGTTTACCGCCTTTCTTTGTAGTCTTACATCATTAATAACAATCATTTGCAATCAGCATTGTTTAGACAGTTTACCGCCTTTCTTTGTTGTCTGACATCATTAAAAACAATCATTTGCAATCAGCATTGTTTAGACAGTTTACCGCCTTTCTTTGTAGTCTGACATCATTAAAAACAATCATTTGCAATCAGCATTGTTTGGACAGTTTACCGCCTTTCTTTGTAGTCTGACATCATTAAAAACAATCATTTGCAATCAGCATTGTTTAGACAGTTTACCGCCTTTCTTTGTTGTCTGACATCATTAAAAACAATCATTTGCAATCAGCATTGTTTAGACAGTTTACCGCCTTTCTTTGTAGTCTGACATCATTAAAAACAATCATTTGCAATCAGCATTGTTTAGACAGTTTACCGCCTTTCTTTGTTGTCTGACATCATTAAAAACAATCATTTGCAATCAGCATTGTTTAGACAGTTTACCGCCTTTCTTTGTTGTCGTACATCATTAAAAACAATCATTTGCAATCAGCATTGTTTAGACAGTTTACCGCCTTTCTTTGTTGTCTGACATCATTAAAAACAATCATTTGCAATCAGCATTGTTTAGACAGTTTACCGCCTTTCTTTGTAGTCTGACATCATTAAAAACAATCATTTGCAATCAGCATTGTTTAGACAGTTTACCGCCTTTCTTTGTTGTCTGACATCATTAAAAACAATCATTTGCAATCAGCATTGTTTAGACAGTTTACCGCCTTTCTTTGTTGTCGTACATCATTAATAACAATCATTTGCAATCAGCATTGTTTAGACAGTTTACCGCCTTTCTTTGTTGTCTGACATCATTAAAAACAATCATTTGCAATCAGCATTGTTTAGACAGTTTACCGCCTTTCTTTGTAGTCTGACATCATTAAAAACAATCATTTGCAATCAGCATTGTTTAGACAGTTTACCGCCTTTCTTTGTTGTCGTACATCATTAAAAACAATCATTTGCAATCAGCATTGTTTAGACAGTTTACCGCCTTTCTTTGTTGTCTGACATCATTAAAAACAATCATTTGCAATCAGCATTGTTTAGACAGTTTACCGCCTTTCTTTGTTGTCTGACATCATTAAAAACAATCATTTGCAATCAGCATTGTTTAGACAGTTTACCGCCTTTCTTTGTAGTCTGACATCATTAAAAACAATCATTTGCAATCAGCATTGTTTAGACAGTTTACCGCCTTTCTTTGTTGTCTGACATCATTAAAAACAATCATTTGCAATCAGCATTGTTTAGACAGTTTACCGCCTTTCTTTGTTGTCTGACATCATTAAAAACAATCATTTGCAATCAGCATTGTTTAGACAGTTTACCGCCTTTCTTTGTTGTCTGACATCATTAAAAACAATCATTTGCAATCAGCATTGTTTAGACAGTTTACCGCCTTTCTTTGTAGTCTGACATCATTAAAAACAATCATTTGCAATCAGCATTGTTTAGACAGTTTACCGCCTTTCTTTGTTGTCTGACATCATTAAAAACAATCATTTGCAATCAGCATTGTTTAGACAGTTTACCGCCTTTCTTTGTTGTCTGACATCATTAAAAACAATCATTTGCAATCAGCATTGTTTAGACAGTTTACCGCCTTTCTTTGTTGTCTGACATCATTAAAAACAATCATTTGCAATCAGCATTGTTTAGACAGTTTACCGCCTTTCTTTGTAGTCTGACATCATTAAAAACAATCATTTGCAATCAGCATTGTTTAGACAGTTTACCGCCTTTCTTTGTTGTCTGACATCATTAAAAACAATCATTTGCAATCAGCATTGTTTAGACAGTTTACCGCCTTTCTTTGTAGTCTGACATCATTAAAAACAATCATTTGCAATCAGCATTGTTTAGACAGTTTACCGCCTTTCTTTGTTGTCTGACATCATTAAAAACAATCATTTGCAATCAGCATTGTTTAGACAGTTTACCGCCTTTCTTTGTAGTCTGACATCATTAAAAACAATCATTTGCAATCAGCATTGTTTGGACAGTTTACCGCCTTTCTTTGTAGTCTGACATCATTAAAAACAATCATTTGCAATCAGCATTGTTTAGACAGTTTACCGCCTTTCTTTGTAGTCTGACATCATTAAAAACAATCATTTGCAATCAGCATTGTTTAGACAGTTTACCGCCTTTCTTTGTTGTCTGACATCATTAAAAACAATCATTTGCAATCAGCATTGTTTAGACAGTTTACCGCCTTTCTTTGTTGTCTGACATCATTAAAAACAATCATTTGCAATCAGTATTGTTTAGACAGTTTACCGCCTTTCTTTGTTGTCTGACATCATTAAAAACAATCATTTGCAATCAGCATTGTTTAGACAGTTTACCGCCTTTCTTTGTTGTCTGACATCATTAAAAACAATCATTTGCAATCAGCATTGTTTAGACAGTTTACCGCCTTTCTTTGTCGTCTGACATCATTAAAAACAATCATTTGCAATCAGCATTGTTTGGACAGTTTACCGCCTTTCTTTGTAGTCTGACATCATTAAAAACAATCATTTGCAATCAGCATTGTTTGGACAGTTTACCGCCTTTCTTTGTAGTCTGACATCATTAAAAACAATCATTTGCAATCAGCATTGTTTAGACAGTTTACCGCCTTTCTTTGTTGTCTGACATCATTAAAAACAATCATTTGCAATCAGCATTGTTTAGACAGTTTACCGCCTTTCTTTGTTGTCTGACATCATTAAAAACAATCATTTGCAATCAGTATTGTTTAGACAGTTTACCGCCTTTCTTTGTTGTCTGACATCATTAAAAACAATCATTTGCAATCAGCATTGTTTAGACAGTTTACCGCCTTTCTTTGTTGTCTGACATCATTAAAAACAATCATTTGCAATCAGCATTGTTTAGACAGTTTACCGCCTTTCTTTGTTGTCTGACATAATTAAAAACAATCATTTGCAATCAGCATTGTTTAGACAGTTTACCGCCTTTCTTTGTTGTCTGACATCATTAAAAACAATCATTTGCAATCAGCATTGTTTAGACAGTTTACCGCCTTTCTTTGTTGTCTGACATCATTAAAAATAATCATTTGCAATCAGCATTGTTTAGACAGTTTACCGCCTTTCTTTGTTGTCTGACATCATTAAAAACAATCATTTGCAATCAGCATTGTTTGGACAGTTTACCGCCTTTCTTTGTAGTCTGACATCATTAAAAACAATCATTTGCAATCAGCATTGTTTAGACAGTTTACCGCCTTTCTTTGTTGTCTGACATCATTAAAAACAATCATTTGCAATCAGCATTGTTTAGACAGTTTACCGCCTTTCTTTGTTGTCTGACATCATTAAAAACAATCATTTGCAATCAGCATTGTTTAGACAGTTTACCGCCTTTCTTTGTTGTCTGACATCATTAAAAACAATCATTTGCAATCAGCATTGTTTAGACAGTTTACCGCCTTTCTTTGTTGTCTGACATCATTAAAAACAATCATCTGCAATCAGCATTGTTTAGACAGTTTACCGCCTTTCTTTGTTGTCTGACATCATTAAAAACAATCATTTGCAATCAGCATTGTTTAGACAGTTTACCGCCTTTCTTTGTTGTCTGACATCATTAAAAACAATCATTTGCAATCAGCATTGTTTAGACAGTTTACCGCCTTTCTTTGTTGTCTGACATCATTAAAAACAATCATTTGCAATCAGCATTGTTTAGACAGTTTACCGCCTTTCTTTGTTGTCTGACATCATTAAAAACAATCATTTGCAATCAGCATTGTTTAGACAGTTTACCGCCTTTCTTTGTTGTCTGACATCATTAAAAACACTCCCGACATTGATTTGCCAATTCAGCAAATGAAAAAATTGCTCGTTCCTGGTACTCACAGTGTTAATGACCTTAGAGAATGGATTGATGGTGTTTTTAATAGTGGCTTACAAGAAGATACCATTGCATTTTGGGAATGTTTGATAACAAATTGCTGGGACAGTGCCAATCAATTATTCAATTTTGAAGAAAGTAAGATATTGAAATTTGTCAAAGTACACGAAATGCACTGCCAAAGACGATAAGATAGTGAATGTTATTGCCCCTTTAAAGTTGGCTGTTGATTCTAAATTGTGCCGATTGATGTAAATCCACTTAAAATAGCAATTGAATTCTATCCTATTGATAGTCGCTTTAAATAAATCCAATAATTAATATAATGTTATAAATAAATAAAATAAAATAATCAAATTAGAAGATAATAACCTTTAATTAGTCTAGTTAAAACTCATAAAACATCTAAGGAAAATGATTATAATAGTTAAGGGAGATAATACAGCATACTTCAAGCATTGAGTAGAGTCCCTTGAATGGAGAAAAATAAACAAATTTATCGAAAAATTAAGAAATCTTTCATATTAATTAAAGTAACTGATTGATTAATTCTAACTAAATGGCAATAATAGAAGTCTATTTAAATGTAGAAACATAAATAATAAAATATTTATTCATGTAATAAATTAGGTTATAGGCGAGCAAATTTTAAATCTAACAAAAGAACTAAAATATCGTAGACACATTTAATAAATTTGAAAATTAGTTTCGTATAAAATAAAACCTAAATACATTCATTCTAGATTTGACCATTGTCAATATTATCTAGGACAATAGATATAAACTATTTATAAATAACAAATTAATAAAGTATTTTATAAGATATTTTTAGTGTTGATAATAATATCACCACATACGTATCTATGGCGTTGTTGTCTCTACATTAGAATCTAAGATGGCGTAACTAAAACAAAACAAAATTTTCTTTTCTTTTAAAGTTGATAAGTTCGTTTTTTTCTGATGAGTCAGGGCAGAATAGTTAAAAAAAATGACATAATAATTACATGAATGATTCTGCGCTACGAAACAGGTGCTGTCAAGAACTGAACATTTTAACATGCTGAAATAAATAAATGGTAAGATGGACAACATCTTGAAATTTGGAATAAGGACTTTTTGTCATTTATATATATTAGGTTGGTGCAAAAATGTTTTTTGACATGAAGTTGAACGCTAAAAAACGACATTATTTTTGCACCAACCTAATATATATATATATATATATATATATATATATATATATATGTATATATATATATATATATATATATATATATATATATATATAAGAGCAAATAATTAATAAAACATGTTAAAAACACTTTGAAAAAGAGTTAAAAAATTATTTAATTTGCAAAGGAAACACTAAATAACACATATCCTATTTTTCTTTTAATAATATTATTGGAATTCTTTCCCCTTTTCCTTGTACCTATTTGTGAATTATTCCACGGATTTCGGCATTTTGGATTATTTTGGACCATCTTCCAATTACGCGAATCCCTTGGATTTTACTTGTGAAATTGGAAATTTAACTAACTTTCTTGGATTTGCATTTTTTGGATTTTACCGTCATTTGATACTTTACCTTTCATTAGAGTATCACTTCACGTGAAATCAAGTTTTTCTTCACCCTATTCCCTCTGCTTCACTTTTTGTTATCAAGTAAGATCTTTGACTTGTAGTTTCATCAAATACTTTTGCAAGCAAAATCCGATCCCGCATTTTACTAAACACTACCCTCTGATGAGAAGGAAAGTATTTTTTCGAAACTCCGCGGATTAAGGACAATCCACTTATTTAGTGATTCCTTTTCAAATTAAACATGTTTTTAACTATTTTTCAAAGTGTTTTTAACATGTTTTATTAACTAGTTGCTCTTATTATAAGCTCTATCTTCTGTTTGATTTTATCAAGCTTTTACATGTGGTTGAGATTACTATATAAATATTAATTCTTTAATATTTATAATATACTTTAGTTTTACCATCTTGGATCATTTTGGTGAATTTAATTGTAATTTTAATTTTTATTATATATATATATATATATATATATATATATATATATATATATATATATATATATATAGTATGCGCGTGTGCGTATGTAATTCCTGCGATTATGTGCTCCACAGAGGAAAAGAAGATACGCAGTATTTCAAGTATGTCATGAAATTTCCGGATTTTTATAGCTCTCTTTTGTGTCCCCAAACAAAGATCGTCGGTATTGATGGCCGCTGGGACGACTTATGTCGCGAGCCATTAATAAATGAAATGATCTGTCGGGAAATTCTTGCGTGATTAACGATCGGACTGGCGAGTAAGAGACGGGGATGAACGCAACCTTTATATATCTATAACCGATATTAATGTCGTGAATGAATTTTAGATGTGGCTATTTTGGATAACTGAAATGACTCAATATTTTGCTTTGAGAGGATTGTTGTCATGAGCGTCTCATATTGGCAACAGCAACTCCAACCCCAACGACGCTCTGCATCTAACTATTAAACAGAAATGTGTTTATTACGAGGGACGTTCCAAAAACGATGTCTCCCATTATTTATGCCGCCCGAATGGATCAGATGGAATTGTAAATTGCATTGTTATGAAATCCGAACTCATGCAGTGAAGGTGTGAGTCTCTAAGAAAGCAAGCCATGTCATGCGCGTGCGTCATAAACAGAGATGCGCCATTGAATTTCTTCACGTCGAAAAAATTGAACTGATCCACATTCACCAGCACCAAAGCAGTTTATGCCAGTACAATTAATAGATAGGTTCGTCGATTTCAGAATGACGATAAAAATGTGAGTGATAAAGTACGCTCTGGACGTTTATAACCGCGGCATAAAAAAGGGCTGGAAAATGTGCATTGAGAATGGTGATGACTATGTAGAAAAATAAATTCTGGAACAGAAGAGTTCATTTTAATATCATTATTGATTCCAGCCTTACGATCGATCCACAAAGCTGTCACATTCTTTGATCCATATATCTGAATGGTTAAATTCCCTCTTTACTCTCAGGAAGAGATTGTCTCTTTCAAATATGATATGAATGTGCACAGTTTTAAGAAATCTAGAATGTGTGTACTGAGAAATCATTTTAAAATAAAATAAAAACAATTATCAAATGTACCAAAAGGTTATTTGAACAAAAATTATGACTCTGACACTAGACAGCTGCATGGAAAAAACAACAAACTTGATTAATTGTCAAAAAAAAAAGAAGAAAAGAAAGATAAGTTAAATATATGATATTTGGAAAATCATTTTCGGCAAAAGATTACACATGTGCAATCAAGTCGCATTAAAGTCAGGTCAATTCAGTGAAACGACAAAAATAAATATATATTTTTTAATCATCAGTGTGTTGTCATTCTTTCAAACATCGCACACTTACAACATAGTCTTGTAAGTTTTTCAACCTTTAAAATTCTACTAAAGTAAATAATACAATAAACAAACAAAAATATTTCGAAGTCCTTCGTTGGAATACCCCTTTGCTTGTAAATCAAATTAATCTCTTGCAACCACCGAATTAGTTTGCTTCCAAGCATTTACGCTAATTAAGATCTATAAATCTATCTATCTATATAAACTGTGTCAATCACTTCATTGCAGATTAATAAAATATCAATATTTCACTAAATATACATCACAAAAATGAAAATGTGCAGTTTAGCGGCGTAAATTATTTGATAGACAAAAAAATTATAAAAACTATTTATTTTTATATAAAACATTATTAGACCCAAAGGCTAAATAAAACAAAACAAAAAAAAATTCATTTTTACATTTTTTAACCATTTTTTATTAGACTAAATGTGCACGCCTTATACGTTTAAAATTTGGCCTTTTTTAGGTTTGACAGATTGGCTTTTTTAAGGCTAAATTTGGTCTTTTTTACGTTCTTTCATTACAAAAAAAATATGGCAGCCAAAAACATAGTGAATGAAAGAGCTAAAAAGGCCTATCTTCCAAACCTTAGAAAGGCCAAATTTTAAAAGCAATATAGTGGTAGGTGCATCAGAATTTTTGGGAAAATTTTGACACCCCTAACACAAAACTGCGAATAAAATAGAAAAAAAACTCGTAATTTCTCCTTTTAAAGTGTGTTATTTATTTTCTTTATGGAATATATTTCCAAAATAAACTATTAAAGTTGTTTTAAAAATAATAGAAATATTATTTTTGTTATTATTTAAAAAACAGTGATTACAAAGTTCCTGTGCGCGTTCACGCAACCTTTTTTACGTAATGAAACCAATTGAATTTTACGAGTTAAATATTTTCAATTTTTAAACTTTAAAAATCTATCAAAATTTTTTATTGGTTCAAATTTTAAGATATTTTCAGATTCAATGTGAAATTTTATGCTCTTTCCAATAGACCGAATATAATATTCTAGACAAGCGTTGTGATTAAAATTCACCCCCCATTTTGAAATGTCTATTAAAATGAAAATAATTAATTTTCTTACCTCAAATTTATATATCACAAATTGAAGATAAAAGATCAATAAATAAAATAAGCTAATTTAAAACAAAAAGAACAATTATTAGCAAATTTACCTGTAAAGTCCAAAATACTTACAATAACCCTGATCCCTGAGTGGCTTCCGGGCATTGATAAGTGGTGGCCACCTTGTAAAAAAAAAAATTAAAACCCTTTTTTTAAACCACGTTGCATTTTTTTAAGTGAAACCTTATAATCTTTTATATTGTTAAGAAAATTTCGTATAATTACCACAATTTTTTCTATTTCATTCAATGTTTTTTTTAGATAATAAAAAAGTCACTCAATAAAGAAGAAATACAATATATTAAATCAAAAACTCATGTATTTCTTTAAGAGGATAAAAAAATAAAAATCGGCAGACTTTTTTTTAACGGCAAAAACTGATAAGTGAAATGGGATCATTTTTCAGCTACGGTGGCCCATATTTAATAACTTTTGTTTAAGCACGAAAGCGACATTAATTCTAGCGCTTACAGGCCACCGAAGTTCTCAATTCGAAGAAAAGCGGACATTTGTCTCCCTTTATTTCAACTGTGAAAAACATCTGATATTGCGTTTCTTTGAATCCTTGCTTAAAAACGTATTTTATTTAAAAAGGACATGGAATATAAAATATAAATATGGATAAATTCTTAACAATGAAGAATGGAAGTACCCATTGATTAGTATTATTTTATAGGTAAGTGATTTTTTGGAATGTATATATATAGACTTATATGTAATTATACTATATATATATATATATATATATATATATATATATATATATATATATATATATATATAGACTTATATGTAATTATACTGAGTTCGTGAATATATATATATATATATATATATATATATATATATTATAGAATTAAGTAAAAATTTGTTCATTTTCTTGAAATCTTTTTTAAAGAAAACTGATTTTTAAAAAATATTGTATAATTTGCTATAAAACTTCATATATATTTTTAAAATTTGGTCTTTGCTCCTTTAATTGAAAAATTAGGGATTGAATTACATTTTCAAGTAGTTATAAGCTTCGAAAGATAGGAGGTCGAATTATTCAAGTTTTTATGACGCATTTTTAATGGCGATTTCTGACACTGGTAACATAGCGGCCTTGAATAATAAATATAAATGATAAAAAAATAATAAAAATGAATTTTTTTCTGATTTTATATCAGCCTTTGAGTATAACAATGTGTTTAAAATAAAATAAATAGTTTATATATTTTTTGTCTGTCTGTCTAATTTACGCCGCTAAACTACACATTTACCGAAAATGGTACCATCATCGGGTTGTTTAAGTTTCATTATTTCACAAAATTTTATTCAAATTCATGCTATATTCACGAAGTTATGGCATTTTCTTTTTATCAAAGGAATTTTACTGTCCATCGCTTTATTTCATATCTCTTACAATGCCAAAAAATCAGGAAAATAAAGGTTATCGAAAAATAAAGGATAGTTGCTGAACTCGCAGAAGGATTGCCCATAAAAAATTTAGCAACGGAGCTGGAATGAGATCCCAAAATCTTTGCCGCATTCTTGAACAACCCGAACACCAAATTCAGAAAAACAAGGGCATCAGGAGAAACCTATAATTGTGATATTCGAAAATTTCGTAGGGAAGTAAACTGAAACACAAACAAAAGCTGGAATCGCTCCAAGATCCAGGCATGCCTGATACAATGTGCTGAATGAGATTGCAAGGAACATCAAACCTTTTCCAATGCCACCATTGAAACAACATAAGGAAAAACGAATGGCTTGGACACAGAATTACATGAAAATGGATTTCCAACATGTCCTATTTAGGGTGAGACCCATGCTATTCTTGACGGTCCGGATAGATGGACCAAAGTTTGAAACTCGAACGAAACTCCGACCTGTTACAGAGTCCATCGTCAACAAGGAGGTGGAGGCATCAGGGTTTGGCCGTGAATCATTGGGGATAAGTTGGTTGGACCATTCCAAGCGCCAGAAGGTGTAAAGCTTACCAGCAATGCGTACATGGCCTTGTTGGATAATCATTTGTCGACATAACTAGATGACTTACCATTGTCACGTCGCTTTCAGATGATTTTTTATACATGACAATATACCATCCCATTCTACTTGGGGCGACTGCACCTTCCTTGAATCTATGGAATTCGTTGGGGAAACTCTCAGGACCTGACCACCGTGTTCTCCAGAGCTTAACCACATTGAATATCTCTGGTTAATATTAAAAAGAGGAGTTTATGAGGGAGGAGAGTAATTTACTTCAAAGGATGCCTTGTGGAAGAACATAGTTGATATTGTTAGAGCAATAACTCCTTTTAAGATCAAATAATTGACTTCCTCGGGGGAGAAATGGTTGTTTTAAGTTATTTAAAAAAATGGTGGATATGTCGATAAATAATTAATTTATATGAGGCTCATACCTAGGATATGTTTTTGTTTATTATTCTTTGACAGAAAAATATAATAAAAATAAAGTTCGCAAGATAAGACATTGTATTTTTGTCCTAAAACAACATTTTAAGAGACCTGCAATAAAGTGATGGACAGTGGAAATGCCTTGATAAAGAATAAAATGTCATAACTTTGTGAATATCGCATGAATTTGAATAAAACTTTTGGAAATAACTAATCTTAAAGAAGTCGTTTGATGATATAATTTTCATTTTGTTTTGATATATATATATTTAGTGAAATATTGATATTTTACTAATCTTCTATAAAGCGATTTACACAGTATATATATAGTAAGTTTTGAAAATATATATGGCAATAGCCATACGAATCTTCACTAGGAGAAAACACGGAAATTCTGTGTAGCTTAATTTCTATATGTATTTTAAAAACTTACTACCCAGCTCTAATTAAGTATTGTGCACCGTCGGAGTAAATACTGAAAATAAATACATAACATTTTATGTAACTACATAAAATAATAATATGTATATATAATTTTTCTACAAACGTTCATATATCAGGTTTTTTTCTGGCTACATATGTGCAAACATTTTGCCTAAAGCGATTGAAGTTTTACCAATTCAAATATTACTTCAAAAATGCTTGCTGAATCATATTTCAAAGCGGGTTATCCATGGGATGAGAATTCAACCTTAACTAAAAACAAATAATTCATTTGATGAAAAAATTATTATTTTGTATGCAACTAATTTCTTGAAATCAAAACATTTTAGAATTATTACTGACTTCAGTATCATGCCAGTGTTTTGCTTAAAGGTAATCTTTCCGTCGAACTCTGAAATTTGCCTGGGATTTCAAACAGAACTCCGTATTTATTTTCTTTTTCTGTCAGCCATTCCTGGATAGATGTCTTTAGAAATTCGAAAATGTATTTTTCAGCCGCCCGCACTGAGGATTGAACTTTCATAGACGGAACAAGAAATTAAATAAAGGGTTCTGTTCTGTTATAAATATATTGTATTTTAAATATATATTGTATTAAAAACATATATTGATTATAAATATATATTGCATTATAAATATATATTGTATTATAAATATATATTGTATTTTAAATATATATTGTATTTTTTATATATATTGCATTATAAATATATATTGTATTTTAAATATATATTGTATTTTAAATATATATTGTATTTTAAATATATATTGTATTTTAAATATATATTGTATTTTAAATATATATTGGATTATAAATATATCTTGTATTATAAATATATAGCGTATTTTAAATATATACTGTATTATAAATATATCTTGTATTATAAATATATATTGTATTTTAAATATATATTGTATTATAAATATATATTGTATTATAAATATATCTTTTATTTTAAATATATATTGTATTATAAATATATCTTGTATTTTCAATATATATTTTATTATAAATATATAGTATATTATAAATATATATTGTATTATAAATACATATTGTGTTTTAAATATGTATTGTATTATAAATAGATATTGTATTTCAAATATATATTGCATTATAAACATATATATATTATTTTAAATATATATATTGTATTATGAATATATATTGTAATGTATATATATATTGTATTATAAATATATATTGTATTATAAACATGCATTGTATTTAAATACATATTGTATTTTAAATATATAGTGTATTATAAATATATATCGTATTATAAATATAGAACTGACTCAAATGAGATAAATACTAATGAATACTTAAAAAGTAATATTGTGCTAAATAGTTCAATACAAATGATACAATCCCATTGTGAGAGAAATTTTTAATTTACTCCTTAAGTATAGCACCTCCTGGCAGATAACGTTCCCCCCTTTTTTTTTTTTCGAATGTTGCCCTTTTACGTAACGTTTTATTGATTTTATCCTCGGTGAAGAAATTACTACGAGTTCTATTCCCACACCAGTAAAACAATGATAATATTCGAAAACGAGACTATATCAAAGGTAGGCCACTCTTATAGGCTTGTCCAGGTGTACCAGATTGGCCTTTTTAAAGCCAAATTTCGTGAATTTGACCTTTCAACCAGTTTGGCCTTCAAAACTTGTATTTGGCCTTTTTACAGCGTAACGTACAGACTGACTAAGGAAGGAACATGTAGAATATCGTATACATTAAACTTAACGATCGTAGCACAGACATGAACACATATTAGTAAAGATATATTTACGTTTCGCAAACCTTGTTGCATCCTTCTCCCACCTTCGGGCAATTTTTATCTGCTGTTTTCTTAATGACTAGAACAAAATAATGCGATTTTAAATCACTCTTGAACAAATAAACTAGGAAAGCACTCGTTGCTAGAATGGGAGAAAGGCACAATTAAATTAAGCTGATTTTAGATGTACGCAGTTAACCAAGATGACCGACAGCCAAAGGGGGGGGGGTTACTGCCTACCGAAGTATGCAGCAAAGAAAAGAAAGGGGTAGTTGTTTCTGTCTTTCAAATGGAATTCTGGGAAAGGTTTACTACGTTTTTTGCTTGCGAAATTCACTTCGCGTCCTGATGGAGCATGAAAATGTATAAGCGTTTATCGAACCGCGTAGACTCTATACAATGTTTATATAATTTTATTTATAAAAAAAGCGCTAAAGCAATGTTAATCACAGTTTTAATTAACTAACTGTGATATACTCACTATGAATTCCACAAATCTAATTTCCTAAAACCAATTAAGAAAACACTTTTGAAGAAATATTGGTTTTAAATTCATATTCTCAATAAGCCTGAACTTCGATTGATATTATATATATATATATATATATATATATATATATATATATATATATATATATATATATATATATATATATATGTATATATATATATTTATATATATATGACTATTTCATTTAATCGCATAAATTAATATACGAAAGTATAAATTTATGTGTAAAATTTAAGTATTTACCTCAACACAACTCAATACGTAGGTAGAGCTAGGTAGTAAGTTATAAAATATATATGGCAATTAAGCTACACAGAATATTCCGCGTTTCATCCACGCTAGGATTCATCAGACTTATGCGATGATTTTGTGGTTGTCTCACGGTTTTATATACACACCTTCTATTGAGTTTTTAGTTAGCCAATCAGCTTTCTAGTTTCCACCGCACCCTTCCTAATCAGCCAAATAAGCAGGCACTTACAGGACAGAGGCCCAGTTGACCCCCGGTTCACCCGTTTCTTTGTGTGTGCTATTTTAGCGGGGAATATTGATATCTAATATAAGCAACAAAACACCAATAACTATAATAAAATAAAAAATAGAAGAAAAAGAAATATAATCTGGTGTACGGCGCCATACAATCAAATGTTAAAAACAAAACGTGGCAAGAAATTCTAGATCTTATCGAAAAGCACTTCCCCGCAACCAATCCCTTACACAAAATATTCAATAAAAATAACCTAAAGTTATCCTAGAGCTGACAAAAATAAAACTAATACAAAGGACATATATGCAACTAGTAGAAATAATAATAATAATAATAATAATAATAATAATAATAATAATAATAATAATAATAAACCAACTCCAGCAACGACAATCATACTAGAAATAAAAAAATACTAATAGCGAACAAAATAAATGCAACTAGCGATCTCGCACACTTTGCCCACTTCAAAATATATGTCTAATCAAAAGCATAGTTTACCAAGCTAAAATATTTGCGAAAGAAAACCCCAATAACAAGAAATATTACGTAGGTATGATTTCCTTAGATGTCAAAACCCGGTATTATGACCACAAAAGTACATTCAAAAATTAAAACATCGAATGAAAAAAACTCTAGCAAACAAATACTGGGAACTCAAAGAAAGCGGACGTTTGCCGATAGTCGAACGGAAAATAATAAGACAAGTAAACACATGTAGAGACCTAGACGATCCATGTAGATTATGCCTTCATGAAAAATTTGCTGTCCTATACTTTAAAGAACCCCAACATCTATTAAACTGTAGGATAGAAATAGCAAACAACTGTATTCACAGGATAAACTTTACTCTAGGATAGCGATACAAAATAACTTTAAAACTAACAATAGCAATAGAAAATAAACAAATAAAATAAACATACATATACATAACTTACTGTATATATATATATATATATATATATATATATATATATATATATATAAATATATAAACTAACATAAAACACACACATTTAACCTAGGTTTAAAATAAGTCAGGACAATTGATATCCACGCTCCCGCTAAAATAGCACACACAAAGGAACGGATGAACCGGAGGTCAGCTGTCCCTTTGTCCTGTAAGTGCCTGCTCATTTTCTGATTAAGAAAACTGCGGTGGAAACTAGAAAGCTGATTGGCTAACTAAAAACTCAATAGAAGCTGCGTATATAAAAATGCGAGACAACCACGAAATCCTCGCAGAAGCCTGATGAATCCTAGCGTGGATGAAACGCGGAATATTCTGTGTAGCTTAATTGCCATACATATTTCATAACTTACTATATATATATATATACATATATATAAAAGTAAATGGTAGTTTGCTTGAAGCATAGCTGGTAAAGGAATATATGGAAGTTTTAAAAGCCAGAAGCAATGCGGAAAGTATCGAAATCACAAGATGTTCGATTTTATTCATGTATCACTCGTTCCCTCGTTACATAATTAATTTGCAACCAAGTTATTGGTATGTCCGGTGTATATAAAGTCCGTTGGTGGTATGGAACTTTGATTCATTTCGGGAGAAATGCCTACCCTTTTCAAAAAGCAAACAAAAGTATATCCAATATATATTTACAAAGATCAAAACAACAAGATTACATCATATTTTGTATTTTTTCGAATGTTATACATTGTTTCGACATCAACTAGACAATTTTGAACTCCATATTGTTCAAAAGTCTTTAAGGTTAGCATCCCATCAGACTTATTGGAAGAAATACAAGGTTAATAACTGGCTTAATTTCTATTGATGAATGTATGTATATAGAGAGATATAGATATATAGATATATATCAAAAGGAAACATATCAATCCAAAGATACATTTACATCACACTTATCTAATTTTATTAGTACTATAATGCGTCTTATACGCGTTTCGTCTAATGGTGGAAATTCACCTAAAAGACTCACCAGAGACAGATTTATGTTTTTCGGAACATCGACACAATTAGAGATTTTTTGCTTAGATTCAAAAGGATAAAAATTGGTGAAAAGACACAGAGATCTTTAAAAGTCACGAGTTGTTAGAACCTTTATGAAATAAAACACTTTTATTTGTATATCGCCATATTTGAAGTCAGTCCAATCTTAGCTATAATTCTGAGTTTTCGTATTCAGGTTAAAAACAATGAAGGCAATAAATTATTCATAAAATATAGATGTTGTTCATAGAATATTGATAATAATAAAATAAACTTAAATTCAATAAGATTAAATCTTCCCTTCATATATATTTTTAACTGAATATAAACGAAACTGAATTTGTTAGAACATGCGCTTTGCTAACAGATATAAATAAACATGCTCGGATAACAAAAAAAAAAAAAAAAAAAAAAAATGGGCTACGTAAATAAATATTTATTTTTAAAATTTGGTGTAATCATATGAATTTCCAAGCCTGCAAATAATATCAAAATATTTATTATTCAATTAAACTAGAAACTAGGTAACGCAACGTTAATCATAGTTTTAATTAATTAAATATGAATTCAACAGATCGAATTTCCTTAAAGTAATTAAGCAATAATCATTGAGTTTCATCTAATGCTACAATTATACATTTTCCCTTTATCTTTCTTTTTTCTTCTCTTTCCTCTTTCTTTTCTTTCGTCCTCTTTCTTTTTTTTCTTGAGCATAAGAACCCTACATATTAATACAAACAGATCGTTATGTAAGCATAATTATTTACTATACGTAGCATTTAAATATTAATTTTTAAGTTATTACATATTATTTATTACTTTATTTATTTATTCATTTTTCTTTCTTTTCTTTTCTTTTCTATTATCTATTCAGCTATATATATTATTAATTAACACACAGATTCATACATATACACACACAAAGAGCCTTCAATAAGTTTCCAGACTTTTTCGTATAGGCACTTCTATTGATAGTACACACATGAAATTCTAGCCCCCTTCAAAGTAATATCCTCTGGCTGCAATGCACTTATATCATTTCTAGAAGAACCCATGAATGTCTGAGCGTGTCAAAGACCCTCCTCACAGCCTCTTTCATCTCTGCAATTGCCTCATAACGACGGCCTAATGTTTTCCTTAACTCAGGGAATAACCAAAATCACAAGGAGCAAGGTTTGAAAAATATGAATGGTGAAGAATTGTCTTGATAACTTGGTCAAATAGTCTGTTACAAAAATGGAGTTGTTGACTGGTACATTTGACAAAAACTTCCAAGAACATCCAGTTCCTCGCGAATAATTGTGTACAGTTTCCACACTGATATCAAACTGTGCACTTATTGTCTCTAACGACACACGACAGTTCTTATCCATGAAATTCTTTATTTGTCCAGTAAACTAGTGTTCTGGCTTCCTTACTGCTCCCACACTTCTCATCGCCCCTCATAAACTTCTTGCCTTCTTTGAATCTCTTATGCTTTTTTTTTTTTTTTTTTTTTTACAAAGGCATCACCACATTATCAAGGCCGATCGGCCACTCAAGGATAAGGGTTAAAGAGTGTACAGTAGAAATTGGTCAATATAGTAATCATTAGTAATGAAAATTTGGTAAATTTAATAACTTATATGGAACGGCTCATCAAGAACTTATTTACTTTAGACTTGAACACAACCATATTGTAGTCAGCCGGAAAGCAGGAAAACGGAAGACAATTCCATAGGCGTGCAGTTCTAAGAAAGAAGCTTTGTTCATGGAATCTACGTTTAGGTTTAGGCACAGATAAAGAGTGGGGGAAATTATTGATAGTGTTTACAGCTAGACGAGTGTTTCTTGTGAAAGTTTGACGAGGGGGGACCATAGATTGAAGCTCAGTTGAACACTTTCCATGAAAATAACGATACATCAGAGACAAACTCGCAAAATCTCTTCTGTGAGATAGAGGTTGCAAGGAGGAGAAAAGGACATCTCCTACGAGGCTACGAAGTCTATTTTGAATTCTATCAAGGCAGGACAAGTCCTTTCTAGCAGCTCCTGCCCAGATGTGGCAACAGTATTCCATCCTTGGACGTACCTGTCTCTTATATAGGTAGAGAATAGCATCAGCAGTGAGATATCTACTGGATCGATAGAAAGATCCCACCATTTTTCCAGCGGCCTTGGCAACAGATTTGATGTATGTGTTCCATTTAAGATCAGGAGTAATGGTCAAGCCCAGAAGCTTGTCAAAACTTGAGGCCTCCTGAAGACGAGAGCCATTCATTTCAATTGATGACAAATGTGAATTAGAATGTTGATGATGTAAAGAGAGAAGCTTGGTTTTAGATGCTACTCAAAAACTGATGCTCTATTCATTCAAGATGGCCCAAAATTCCATACGTGTCATTTTTTGTCAAGTCTAAAATAATTTTATTGCATATCGTTTTTAAAAGTGTCCTTACGCCCAGATTGCATTTTTGAAATTAACCAACTGGGACAACCAGGCTTTAGTAGGCTGAATTCAAATTCCTGATTTGGCTGAAATCATAAAAATTGGCCAGTCATCTTACAATATGTATAGAAAAAACATACTGAATTTTCACTGATTTTTCTACGACAATTTTAAATGCCTGTACAAAAGTCCGTAAACTTATTGAAGACATCTCGTATGTACACATACATAAAAATACACATACACACACAACACACATATATATACATACATATTTTCATTCATATGACCTATTATGCACTCATATAATCTGAAACCTAAACATTTGATCGATTCCCATAATATATATATATATATATATATATATATTATCTGTGTGTGTGTATATATTTAGCAAAAATAATAATTAGTAAAAACATTAGGAAAGTGCTTAATACTATCGAAGAGCAAATATATGTATTTTATTACCGTTTTATCTGCTTAGTTACACATGTTTCGGTTATCGAATCGTGTCAACGATCCAGTAACTTCACCAGCAGTTACTGGATCGTTGACACACACACACATATATATATATATATATATATATATATATATATATGAATGAGTCACCCCTTATTTTTATGGGACATATTTATTTATTTTTATTATTAATATTAGTACGTGAATAAAAGGTATATCTCGGACATACATGTTTCTAGCTTTAAACCGTTTTCAAAATAGGTAAGGATTGAACTCATGCCACCAGCATCCGCAGTCTAGTAGTCTATAACACAGCCACGATGAATCACGACTTAAATGCATGATTTTTTTTATTGCTTTTAAATTTAAGATTTGTTGTTAGCGTTTTTAGCAATATTAACATATATATTGGGTACAACGAGTATATATATATATATATATATATATATATATATATATATATATATATATATATATATATACACTCGAATATATATAAATATATATTAGATATATGTATACACTTGAGTATATATATATATATATATATATATATATATATATATATATATATATATATATGTCATCACAAATAATATTGATATATTTAAAAATATGATTTTCATGGGTGTAGGAGATTTATAGATGATCTTATATGTATAAACGATAATGATGAATTTGAAAAAAATAAACATCTTATATATTCAAAGGAGTTAGAATTGAATTTTGAACATAGAGGACAACAGGCTACATTTCTGGATTTAGATATAAAAATTGAGGATGGGATTTTTCTTAATAAAATATTCGATAAAAGAAACTCTTTCAAATAGTTCGTATGCCACATAAAGATAGTAGCTGCCCTGTTTTTATATTTTATGGAACCATTATGTCAGAGTTTTTTTTAGAATAGCTCGCGTTACTTTAAAATTAATAGATTTTATACTCCCAGTTTATTCCTTATTAATAAGGATGATGAAACAAGGTGAGGATAAAACTAAAATATTTAAGCAGTAAATTAAAGCATTTGTTCGTTATTCTGATGCTTTTGAATCATATAAAAATAACTAGAATATATGAATAAAGGAAATCCAACACTATATTAGTAAAGTATTAAATGTATTATATATAAAAAATAAAAAAATGTATATATTAATAAATATTTTTTACCTTTATATATTTTTAATTTTCAATAAATAAGGATGTAATTATATAAAGTACTAATCATAGTAGGGGGTGATAAGTAGTCCAATTGATTAATCCTAATCTTATAAATACAAGACTAGCAAATTAAAAAAATATATCCATTTTGAATATGGAAACAAATGAATCTCACAGGTAAGGAATTCATTTTTATAACATGAATAGGTTAGATCAATTAATTAAGATTAGGAAACTAGATATAATATCTTAAACATGTCTTCTTCTTAAAATTAAAGGAGGTGGTGTTTGATCAACACTGCTGGGGAGACATGATTTTATATACTGTTTTGTTTTTAAATCCCCGAAAGAATGTTTCATGATAAACAAATGATGATCCCTTAAATTACCATTGGTACTATAGTGAATTCGAGAGAGAAAATTGATGCAGTGGTTGCAGGTGATTAAATGACTTACCGACTAGTTTTCTAACAAATGATAAAAAATAGGGGTTTTGTATAGTGTTCACGCTTAAAAAACTTCCAAGACTATATATATATATATATATATATATATATATATATATATATATATATATATATATATATATATATATATATATAGTCTTGGAAGTTTTTTAATCCTTAAAACTATAAAAAAAAAACTATTTAATTTTTATTATTTTATTATTATGACCATCTATATATATATATATATTAAATTTATTTATACAAACATTAATGGCTACATATGTGCATACATGTTTCTGTAATCCCCCAACGCGGGTGATTACAGAAACATGTATGCACATATGTAGCCATTAATGTTTGTATAAATAAATTTAATATACCTGCTCTGTTCACTCATTGAGCACTCTTTGGTAGACACATGTTGTTTCATTGGATGTACTTCTAGGAAACTAAACTCTACTGGCTATATATATATACTAGTTGTATCCGATCACACGTTGCTGTGGCTTAATTGGGTTAAATGAAAGAAAAACAAAAAGGCATATTTGTAATATGCTTAATTTCCCAATACTCGTGGATACACAATAATTTTGATTATTCTATTTCCTGTGCAGCTATAGAGATTATTTGGTTTATATATAAGCTACACAATTCTAAACATTTCCCCAAGCTTAGTTGATGATGGTAACTGCGAAGGCCAAATCATTTGGGAATTGCAATCTTTTAAATTGATATCGACACAGTATGCGAAAAGGTAAACGAATGTTTATTGTTCACACTTCGAGCGATTATGTCAATAACTAGTAAAACATAATAAAGCATTTAATATATAGAACATACTAGAATATTTCTTCCACATAACAATACACACACACACACACACACACATATATATGAAGGCAAATTCTAGTATGTTTTATATATTAAATAGTTAAATATGTTAGACTATTTATTGACATAATCGCTCGAAGTGTGAACAATAAACATTCGTTTACCTTTTCGCATACTGTGTCGTCTGTTTCCTGATGTCACTTCCGGTAACCAGTTTCTGCTATCGAGCAGTTTGAGTCTCAGTGGGAGTGAGTTTTAACCTTACTTTGTCCCTCCAGTTGAGCGAAGTCCCACTCAACCAATATACGTTTCTGTATTTTCTGTCAATATATATCTCATTTCACTGTTTCCAAACCTTCTTGTTCTTCTTTCAACATTTAAACCACAAAATAATACTAGACGTTGACGCACTATATATATATATATATATATATATATATATATATATATATATATATATATATATATATATATATATATATATACTAGCAAAAGTACCCGTCGTTGACCGGGTTCAAAAACAGCCTACAGAAAATGGACTCTGATTTATGAAAGTATGATAGGTTATGAAAAGGAAGGGTTTTAAAGAGAGAGCCTCGAATTTGGGTGTATCAAAACCAAAGCAAAATATGATGAAAGTAAAAATAAAATAGATAACTCCCATAATTTATTATACCATACCTGTCCACACTGAAACACTTATCACAATATTCTGTGAATCTCTATTAAAAAAACCTTGTTAAACTTTGTGACATATTTCCATTCTATGGAGGGCAGGCGCGAACGAACACCCCACACTTTTATTATACCATATTTCTTCAAACCGAAACATAATTATAAAAGTATACTTACGCAGATAGATATGAAAAGTCTTCATTAAAGTTTGCGCCTATTTCTATTCTATGGAGGCCAGGCGCGAACGCAGACCCCACAATTTTATTATACCATCCCTATTTAAGTTAAAACATACTTATCAAAGTATTATTATGTACATCTATATCAAAAACACTTGTAAACGTTTTTTTTAATTTTTGGATTTTTTATTTCCATACTTTGTGGACCAGGCGCGTACGCTGACTAATTTCAATGAATCAACATTATACCAGATCAAACATACCAATTCCTGTGTCTCAATACATCTTCTATCATTATATGTGATCAGTTTTCTATAATAGTCAACCATATAGGAGCCTATTCGTGACCAGACACACACACAGACGTTCAGCTTTATATTATACTGGCAAAAGTACCCGTCGTTGACTGGGTTCAAAAACAGCCTACAGAAAATGGACTGTGATTGATGAAAGTATGATAGGTTATGAAAAGGAGGGGGTTGTAAAGAGATAGGTTTTGATACTCAAAAATTTAACCCTAAGCAAAATATGATGAAAGTAAAGATAATTTCCGCGAAAATATATATTTTTTATATCAACTTTGTTTCCATTCGTAGCCAAGAGTGACCAACAAAATGATGTTTCCTTACAAAGAGAAAATGTTATATATATATAACATTTTTTTTATATAATCTTTTTTTGCATACATTCTTTTTTTGATAATATAGTTCTTGCTAATGATTTCCTATCGATTGATATGTTATGTAGTGATGATAATTACTGTGAAAATTGCTATCCTTTATTAGGGACAAACAATTTTCATTATAAACTGTGACATTTATCAAAACAGATCGTTTACATCGTTTGAAGATATCAACCATAGACAATTATATGTCGATATTTATGAACTAACACATCTCTTTATTATTGCAAACGAAATTGATAAAAGGACAAGCGAATGTATTTAATGTGCCCAAAAGACCTCTGTCACCATTATTTTTTTATTACTTTTCCACTTTAGCGATTGAATCAGGAGAAAAAGTATGTTTAGTAATTATAAATCATATAGATGATTGCATGGACTGACGCATTATATACTTGGACTAAAGCATAAACAATTAGTCTCTCTAGGGTCAAAATAAAGAGTCTCAAATTTAATAGATCTTTCATTGTTCATCAATCCCCAGACCCAGTCACATCGCCGCAATCTTGTATGAACGTAGTTGTTTTACAAGTTCTTTAATGGAATGTGCTCAAGTCCAAATGCTGATTTGGTGCTCCCTTGAGATAAATACACTAGACCAACACGATAGTGCAATCCTACTCCTTTACTGTAGAGATACTCAGATGTTTTAGGGCGTTCTATTGTAATATCTTCTTTGCTTTAACTTCTAGTTTTTGAATTCCCTCTCTGGTCTCTGTTTCTTTGACTGTATACTTAGTTAGTTAAATGTAATGTGACTAAAAATATTGATGTACAACTCCTCTTTTAATATATCCTCAATCAATCGAACCAATTCAGTAGCCCTTAGTACTAGTGGTAATATGATTTGTTTGGGGCGAATCCAACTAATATATATATATATATATATATATATATATATATACATATATATATATATATAAAGTGAAACTGTCTGTCTATCTGTGTGTGTATTCAGGCGACACACATCGAAAAATTGGCTAAAAACATTAATTTCTTCACCGTCAAATGGCCACTTTTCTACAGGAAGCTGTCACATTTTTCGCCTATATTGTCGAAAGTAATCTCCTCTTTTCGATTGTCTAGCCTTCATTTAAACCTACGTCACTTCCGGTTTGGCGGTGGTCGTAACAGAAATGACGTCATGTTTTTCCCCCATTCTTCTCCTCCTTCGAGGTACGGGTTCGAACCTACCTTCCTACTACCACATTTTTTTTCTTAACATGCACCTCCAAACACCCGGGCAACGCCGGACTGAAATGCTCGTATAATATAAATACGAAATCTGCATTAATCAAAATATTATATTTAAGCGTATTTACGACCGGAGAACGCCGGGCAGTCTTCTAGTATATATATATATATATATATATATATATATATATATATATATATATATATATATATATATATATATATAAACATACTGACCCAACGGGTCACGTGTAGTCTAGTATATATATATATATATATATATATACATATATATATATATATATGAACAAATGATTAATAAAACATGTTAAAAGACATTGAAAAAGAGTTAAAAACATATTTAATTTTAAAAAGGAAGCACAAGATAAGTGGATAGTCCTTAATCCGCGGAGTTTTTTTTTTTTTTTTTTTTTTTACACATTGATCACCACTTATCAAGGCCCGGAAGCTACTCTCCTTCTCATCAGAGGGCAGGAATTAGCAAAATGCGGGATCGGATTTTTCATGTAAAAGTATTTAGTGAAACTACGAGTAAGTCATAGATCTTACTTGGTTAAAAAAAGGGTGAGGTAAGGGGAGTAGGAGGTAAAAGAAAAATGATAAAAAGATTTCACATAATTAAATATGTTTTTAACTCTTTTTCAAGATGTCTTTTAACATGTTTTATTAATCATTTGCTCATATTATAAGCTCTATTTCCTTTTTGGTTTTATTGAGCTTTTACATCTGGTTGAGATTACTTTACTTGTAAATATTAACTCTTTAATATTTATACTATATTTTAAGTTTACTATTTTGATTACCTTGGTAAACTTATTGTAATTTATATATATATATATATATATATATATATATATATATATATATATATATATATATATATATATATATATACTAGACTACCCGTGACTCGTTGGGTAAGTATGTTATATTAGCTATGGAATTAATGTAATGTGTGACACTTGTGACCTAAAGACGTATATATATATATATATATATATATATATATATATATATATATACTGGCATTTCAGCCCGGCGTTGCCCGGGTGTTTGGAGGTGTATGTTGAGCAAAAATAAAAGTGGTAGTAGGAAGGCAGGCTCGAACCCATACTGCAAAGGAGGAAAAGAACGGGAAAATAACCTGACATCTATGCTGTTACGATCACCGCAAAACCGGGATCAAAGTGTAGTATCTATTCTGCAGATGCTGCACTTAAGATGATTTGTACCAGTACATGGAGGGGAAACCCTCTATATTGAGACAATTATTATTTTTGGTAACCAGAGTGCCCCCTTTTTGCCTACTTTTAGGGGAGCTGGTTTTTACCCCACATTAAAAACGGCTTTGTGCCTAATTTGCTTTGGTGGGGAAGCAAATAAATTCATTAAAGAAATAGAAAAAAGGCTTGCCTTTTTCTGTTGTTCTTGGCTTTCGTGCCGGGATCAAAGTGTAGTATCTGTTCCTGCAGATACTGCAAGCAAAGACCATATGTGGGGGCAACCCCACATATAAGACCTTGGTCAATGCAGGGGCAACCCTTCATACCAATTGTCACTATCCAACTCCCCTACTCCCTGGGGATTTGGTTCCCATTTCCCCTTCACTCCTCATATTAAAAATCGGCCTTGTGCCTAATTTGCTCGGTGGGGGAGCAAATAAATACCCTGTTGTTCTTGGCCTTTTGAACCAAGATCAAAGTGTAGTATCTGACTCGCAGTATACTAGGCTTGGGAATGCCTTACTTGTTAAGTCATAAGTATGGCGTTCCTAAGTCGAACACTGTTTGAGGAATTGCACTGGGTACCAGTTGTGGAGCAAGCTTTTCCACAGCTCGTATCCTCCCCTGCCGCTGAAGGTCACAGAAGACCGGTGAGGGAACGGCAATTCCTCTCCGAATGCCGAGCCGCCCTTAGGGCATTGCCGGGGTCCAGTGACCATGCACGGCCTAGGAAGAAGCTATGTCGGGATTTAGTGGTGGGTACCGCAAAAGAGCCGCTGGTTGAGCGGCTGCACATGTCGAGGGAGGAGGTCCCTCTCAGTGGAATTAGGCGCCAGCCAGAAGCTTTTTAAATAATTCAGAATTCTCTTTAACATGGAGGCTTTTCCGGAATGCGCTGCCACTTTTTGGCGTGCTTGCCAGGGACTGCAAGAGGGATGAATATGTTCCCTTTTGCCCCCGCTGCAGAGATGACGAGGATGAAACAAGAGATCACGCCTTTTTTCTTTGCAGCGGAGTTTGGAGGCTCTGGGAGTACGTCGGAGAGGTAACGGCTCGCATCGACCCGAACAGTTGGTGCCATATATTTTATATATACATATATTTATTCAGTTGTATTGGTAAAATGTTTTACTTGTTATGTCTACGACAATATCCATTATATATTTCGGAAAAAATTCCCTTTTCAAATGGTGAGCGTAACAGATCGATTCAGAGCATGCTAAATGATGGAGCGGTCGTTTTTAATGTGAGGTTAAACCCGCTCCATCATCTAGCATGCTTTGAATCGATCTGTTACGCTCGCCATTTGAAAAGGGAATTTTTTCCGAAGTTAATAATGGATATTGTCGCAGACATGACAAGTAAGACATGTTACCAATACAACTGAATAAATATATGTATATATAAAATATATGTATGTACTCATTGATTTGTAAATCGCCACTTGTTCTCGTCTTCTCTTACCAACAACGACTATATTTCATTCCTCGCATTGTGACAGCCTTCTAAATCTCTACTACATACCTATCCCACACAATGCTTCAAGCAAACTATATATATCAATCCTATATATCAATCCTATATATATATATATATATATATATATTGATGAAGACATTTTATCTAATACTGTTCTGCTGATTTGCGTAAAGATAAAGAGTGTTCCATTTAGCTTTTTTTTTGTAATCGCCCTTCTCGTTTACTCTGTGTTCCTTGCACCAGGTTTAACGACACCGGTTTAATCATCCACCAGATATCCAACACCATTGAAAACATCTTGGTTTGTTTGGACATCTTGCTAAGAAGACAGAAATAAGCTTGATTCCCAAGACAGACAAAACGAGGAAGAGAGAACAAAAATAAACGTAATCTCAACAAGATTATATAAAAAAAAGATTTTATTCTTCATGTTTGTATAAAGAAACTGTATATCATAGGAAAAGAGTGACCACAGAATCTATCTATCTATCTATCTATCTATCTATCTATCTATCTATCTATCTTTCTATCTATCTATCTATCTATCTATCTATCATTCTATCCATCTATCTATCTACATATTATTGTTGTTGTTTATATTATTATTATTATTATTATTATTATTATTATTATTATTATTATTATTATTATTTACTTACTGGGAGTAGTCACAAAAGTTTATTTTTTTTAAAACAACCTGTGGTGTTCTCTGGAATTTGAGTGACAACAAGCCTCTCCAGATTTCCAGTACTCTCCACCTCTTTCATTAATGTTTACAGATCAATTTGCGTTATCACAACAGCCGCTTACCAATGATTTCTCATTGGCAGCGACCATTGGCCTTCACTGTAATTTGGGTGGCAGTAAGACTCTCTAAGGTCCCAGTCCTCTTTGCACTCATTTAGCGAAGGTCTGGCTCACGTTGACACACCGTTTCTGGTCAGTGTTAAAATGACGGATCATTTAGGAATCGATCGATACCTCAGTTCAATAGATACACTCTGTGAGGGTAGCTGCACGAGTAATTTGGCGCAGGAACTAAACCTCTTCTAAATCAGCACTGCTTGCGTCCAGTGGCAAGAAGTGCTAGACGACTGGAAACAATGCCGAGATAAGCAGAGAGCACATACAGCACCGGCAATTCTCAATGGATCACCAGGTTCAATGTTGCTTAATTTGAGTGATCTAACAGAAACCTGTGTGCCAACTTGATTATGACGTATTTGTAGGAATACCAGGTGCTGTATGTGCTCTCCGTTTATCTCGACATTGTTTCCAGCCGAATCAAACAGTGCCTACGCTGGATATATGTGGTTGACAATTGCGCAAGTCTTGCATCATAATTACACGCACAGCCACCCTAAGAAGGGGTTACCATTCTCTCCCAAGACTGGACGTAGGTCCCAATATATGTATTAGCAGATGTTAGATAGAAGTTAAATAGAGTGTGTAAAATTTTGATATTAAAACCTATCTTTCTACAGATTTTTTAAATGATTTTTTTTAAAAAGTTGCTTTCTGTAAACGTTTTAAAAATTGTTTCTGGTTACCGTTAAAATCATTACCGCTTTCATGTAAAAATAAGCGGAATGCCACGAGCTGCAAAAATACAGATAGCAAATCTGTCATTATACTAACTGAGGCAGTTGTAAGAAGCATTAGAAAACTATTGGTTTTCTGTGCTTTGGAAGAAATGCACGAATGCGCAGATGAAACACACTATGGAAATACGATGAAATTAGCAAGCTTAATGAATTATGCATCATTTTTACCCCAACATATTAATTAATTATTTTTTTTTTATAAATGCTAGATATTAGTCGTCTGGGGCAGCACCAACCAAGAAAATATAAACTTCCCTTTAATAAATTCCATGAAACTAAATAATTAAAGTATAATGTCATTATTTGAAAACCCGTTATATTCATAGTAGGGTTTAGATAGAGTTTAGGGTATTCTTTAATATTCTGTAATATAAACAGAAGATACTGTCAAATGGAATCTAAGTGGAAAATTCTATGTAAGAAGTAACTCCATACTTTTACTGAAGAATTGTAAATGGGTTAAGCGATTATGTGTTTGTATATCGAGAGAAAACAATTGGGGAAAAACACGGATGTTTCACCGAAAAGAAAAAAATGTATGGAACACTAAAATTGTGGTTAAATTTCGATTTAATGATTACATGAATGTTTTTTTAGTAGCTGAAAGAAATGATGCAATTCTCTATCTATATAAGAGCCAAGTACGTCCAAAGATGGAGTACTGCTGCCACATCTGGGCGGGGGCTGCTAAAAACAGCCTACCCTGCCTTGACAGAGTACAAAATAGACTCCGTGGCTTGGAGGGGGGTGCCCTTTTCTCTACTCTGCAACCTCTTTCCCACAGAAGAGACGTAGCGAGCCTGTCATTGTTCTATCGTTATTTCCATGGCAGGTGCTCGTCTGAGCTCCATTCTTTGGTCCCCCCTCGCCAATCTTTTTCAAAAAACACCCGACTAGCTGAAACCACCGTCAATAATTTTCCCCACTCCCTATTTGTGCCTAAATCAAAACTTAGATACCATGAACAAAGCTTCTTTCTTAGAACTGCACGCCTGTAGAACTCTGTTCCGCTTGCCTGTTTCCCTCCCGACTTCAACCTGGATGTCTTCAAGTCCAACACAAACAAATTCCTGATGAACCGCCCCCCCCCTAAGTAATGACACCTTACAAATTCTCCAATACTATTGCTACACTATCCCTTTGATTACTGTACACACAATAACCCTTATCCCTGAGTGGCCATTGGGCCTTGATAAGTGGTGAACTCCATGTAAAAAAAAGTAAATGTATGTATGGGAATAGTGTAGTAATAGTTTAATAAAATTTGAAAATTACCTATGCTTATTGCAAATATAAACATCCGTGTATGTGAAAAAAATACTTATATTGTGTAATGATATTCTGACAAGTGGGAATATTTAATAGCTATATAGAGAGTGCAAATGTTTGCTATCGTCTTTGTGGAAATACATTTGAGAGGGGCATTTTATTAGGAATAAACATAATCATTTTTAAACAGATGAAATGTACAGATACTTTCATGAAATATGGTTTAGGAAGTGGTGAGAGTGAAAGATTTGTTTATGAATGGTTCAGTTAGGTTCCTATTATAGTGTCAAGGGAAAAAATCAAGATTATTTTATATATAACATAAATATTATAATAAGCAACGTATATGTAGTAAAAGAAAATATGTCTAGTAAATAGAAACACACACACATATATCTATCTATCTATCTATCTATCTATCTCTATATATATACACACACACACACACATATATATATATGTCTGTTTTACACGTACTTTTATGAAATGTACTCTGATGAATTGTAAATCTATTGTAGTGTAACAATAAATCTATTGCAGGAACAATAAGAAAAAAAGAAGACATAAATTAATTCAGCTCAAGTATATTGATAGCATGACTAAACACAGTATTTATTTCTAAAAGCACCCAATACGTGAATAGAGCTTTTATAAATAAAGATGGATGAGTCCCTTAACCCTTTGGGGTCGTGGGTTGACGCTGCGTTATTTCATGCACCGTGCCTTGTGCAAGAATAACCTGGTATCACCCACACCTCCAAAGGCTCTGAGCACATACAACACCAAATGGTTACCTATTTTAGTATTGAGCAGGCTCAGCGTCGCTAAATATGAAATCTACCTACAATACACGCGCTGGTACCTTTACAACATTCTTCTTCTTCTTCTTCTTCTTCTTCTTCTTTTTCTTCTTCTTCTTCTTCTTATTATTATTATTATTATCATCTATATATTAATATGCTTGTCCGTACGGTGTCACGTCATCATCATCGCAAACATTAATTAATGTGAATAATCTCCCTTTATTGTTCAATCTTTATTAGTTAAAAATCATTAAACCCTTTTATTTCCCAAAACTTCCCGAAAAAAAAAAAAAAAAAAAAAGGAACTGTCTATTTATGGTTCCGGATTATTTTAAAGACAATTATGCATAGAAGGTATCGTTCCACAGTTTAAATAGTATAGTATTTTACTTACATTTTTAACGATGTCTTCTGTTTATTATTGCAATGTAATACGGAACGCTTATTCTATTTTATTTAGTAATAAATATATATTTTTACATTTAACGTTACGAGTTCTTTTTTTTTTACTGTGCCACTTTATTTTTTTTAATTTACTTTTGAGTGAGTCTTACATAACAAAAATATGTTTAGAAATAAATGTTACAAAAGTCAAGAATGACTTTAACACAGAGTCAAAACATATTTTACGTCTTGTTCTGTTTTGTCTTGCTTTTGTTTTACGGCATATCAATCCTTTTTTCGTATTATTTAATGCCGAATCGAGTAATTTTGTAACATTTATACAGCTTCACGTTGTTTACATAGTTATTATTTATGTTTTGTTCATTTTTATTTTGCTTCTTTTACAGACATTCATCATCTTCTAATGCCCACCGACAGGGTATACATATTTAAATACTATAATATGTATGAGTAAAGGGTTATGCAAAAAGAAAAATTCCAAAGGCATTTAGAGAAGAAACAATAGAAAACATTGATGGATACCCGGCTTACAAGCGTGCAAATAATGGTGACTCAGTTCAAGTCGGTAATTTTACTGTTGATAATAGATACATAGTCCCTTTCAACAAATTTCTTCTGAGAAAATATCGAGCTCATATTAACTTAGAAATCTGCTCTTCAGTCAAGAGTATAAAATACATATTTAAATATGTTTATAAAGGACATGATAGTGCTATGATGGAGGTTAATAGTGGATGCCTTTCAACTATTCATTAACCATAAACAGAGCATGATTGAAGACCTCATTTCTGCTTATGATGAAAGCATATGTGAAAACATTGCACTTCATTTGATAAAAGCAATATTTAATGAGCATGGTTCTTCTTGCCAGGCAATGAGTTTACCTAAACCAACAGGTGATCCTCCAATAGATAATATGACTCGAAATACAAACCGCCGAATGTTGAATTGCTAAACAATGAACAATTAGAGGTTTTTAATGCTATCATCAAGGCTGTCATGGCAACTGAAAAAGAAGCCCCACACAACAATTGCTTCTATTTAGATGCCCCAGGCGGATCAGGAAAAACCTTTTTATTCAACATGTTATATGATTACTTCACCTCCAGCAGTATTATAACCGCCACTGCAGCATGGATGGGCATTGCTGTAATGCTACTAACTTCAGGGAAAACACTCTACAGTATATTCAAACTACCTGTACCTCTGACATAAACCAGTGTCTGTAACGTTTCTCCTGTATCAGAGCATGTTTCTTTTTGAGAAAGGTAAAGGTGTTAATCATAGACGAAGCCTCTATGATACCTAATCATGCACTGCTTGCTATAGATAGATGTTTACAAGATATAATGAGTAACGGTAAAATATTTGGTGGAAAATTTCTCATACTTGGAGGTGGATTCAGGCAAATTTTGCCAGTAGTGCCTCATGGATCACCTACATCTATTATAGACACCTGTCTTAAATACAGTTTCCATTACGATTAGCATATTCACTGACCATCAATAAAGCACAAGGCCAAACTTTTGATAAGGTTGGTATATATCTTCAACAACCTATATTTTCTCATGGTCAGCTGTATGTGGCATGTTCAAGAGCTCGATCTAAGTACAGTGTGAAATTTAAGGTAATGCAACTGCATAGAGATGATAATCAGGGCAGAAAGTGTGGTGTAACATATACTAAGAATATTGTTTACCGTGAAATGTTATGAAAACAATCAGGAACAGCTATGGAATCTAAAAATTAACTTGGATGTAAATATGATTTTGGAAAAAAAAATTTTTTTAATAGCTTTCCTTATATTTAAAATTCATAATTTGATGAAAAAGTAGTGTACAGTTTGTTTAACTTTACTTAATTATATAACATTGATTGACATAAATTTGATAGGTACAACATACCTCACATAATTTTGATTATCAAAAAATCAAAATTTAACTGTACTTCGTAAGTTTTACAGAAACACTTCATTTTCTATGCATGTAATACACAAGAATCTGAATATTATAACAGATTACAATGTTTTTATGGAAAAAACTTTTGTACAGAAAATTCAAAGTGTTCTATTTATATTATCAGGAAGTTGTGATGCATTAATTGAAATCTATATCAATAATTCGACTTAAAAAATTTATGAATTTCCAAATCTTCATTGAATAAAATTCAAAATAAATAGAAAAGTGTATTGCATATGTAAAAGTTGACGGTTGCTTATTTAACTTCATTAAAAGCTATCAAAGTCAACCAAGAGCTGCTCAATATTCTGGCTTAATGGATCATTTAGTAAGGAATGAAGATGATTATTCTGGTGTACTAGTTATTCTACCATCTTCATTTACAGGAAGTCCTAGGAATCTACAACAGCTTTATCAAGATGCAATGGCAGTTTTCTGTAACCTATTCATTACTTACACGTGTAATCCAAAATGTCCTGAAATATTAAACAACTTGGGGTCATCAGAACTTTCACAAAATCGATGTCAACAATGTCACACAGTTTTTTTTTAAATTCACAGTCTGACTCCTAAGAACCTGCTGACTGACCACTATTCTCACTCCAAGCAGCTGATCGACGTCCCTGTCACCGCCTCAATCATCACCAGCACTTCCTGACAATATCAAAAGCATCAGTTACGATCGCATTGACCTTCAATAAAAGTTTAAACTAAAGTTCTTTGTTTGTTCTACTTGCTTCCATACGTTCATTTTTGTAATATAACAATAAGGAATTTCTTACTGATGTGTTTTAAAAGATTTTAACTACCGTGGAATTTCCACGGGTCCTGCTAGTTATTATTATTATTATTATTATTATTATTATTATTAGTAGTAGTAGTAGTAGTAGTATTAGTAGTAATAGTATCATTCTTACAATAAAGCTGAAAGAGAATCAACGTATTATTATCACACAAAATACACACTCAAATATTGTCCTTGTTTTGGATGTAGTTATGTTTGAAAGAAATGTCAGTAATTTATTATTGCTTACAAATTGTATGTCTATCACTCACCCTCTCTTATTGTATGTCTAATCGACCATGCTTTAATAGTTTGTATTGTCTTTGCTAGCATTTGTTTTAATCCGAAAAAAAAAAACACAGTTGACGACATACGATAGCTATGGCAACTCACATCAGATCTTAAATGAATGCGTGTGTCTATACCGATAACTTCAACTAAGAAATGCGTTAATAAACATAACGAAATGTAAATTAAAACATAGAAAATTGTGTAACTACAACTTAGAGTTCGTTACACTCGAAAAAAGAAAATGGGGAACTGGATGGCATAGGACTAGACGGGCGAGAACACCACACAACTAATGCATATCTGAATGATATAAAAACGACATTGACTAAATAACCCAATATATATATATATATATATATATATATATATATATATATAGTTATCAACATACAGTCCTGTTTCGTTGTATCACATCTCATCAGTGCCGCTAGACTAGCATCCTCTTCCTAGCCAAGGATTGAACCTAGAACCGTCGTGTTGACAGTCAGCAGTTCTCCCACTCGACCATGAAGGCGACGCCCGTAAACTCGTCGGAATGTCTATTTAAATGGACACCCGCCACCACTATTATAGTGCTCAAATCGCCTGTCTGTAAACAAACAACGAGCTTCGCATTTTTCAGCCAGTTAAGTAGCGGGTGGGATTATTTACGACAGTACTCTACCCAAAGAGGGTGGCTTAAAATATATTTGTAGTCATCGACATACAGTCCTGTTTCGTTGTATCACAACTAATCAGTGCCGCTAGACTAGCATCTCTCCCTAGCCAAGGATTGAACCTATAACTGTCGTGTTGACATGCATACTGTTGCATAAGGGACGGAGAACGTCGGGAAATATTGGATGTATTGCATACACGCAATCACGGATCCACGCAAAGCCAGATGTAAATCGGATTGCTGACAATGACTTTAACCCTAACCCTACATTTTGGCACACATTTTGTTAAAAGTACGAATCATAACTTACATAGACGACAATATTTTATATATATATATATGAATGAAGATGAAGCTAAAGTATGTTTTCATCTTCTTCCTTAGCGCAGAATGATATCTATTTGCAAACCAAAATAAATACTGATTTTTGCAGTCAATAAAAAAACAAAGCAGAAAATGTCTATCGATATTGATAACAACTCACACACAACGTATGAAGACGTGGAGACAAGCATGTTCACATATACGGGCACTAAGGCATGCTTACATACAGGAGTACGTGCACGTGCTAATATGCACAGCAGCACACTCCTATTCATATATTCACACATGCATATTTATTCATACAAAGATTGTGAACTAAAAGCTCTAACCGCATTTCCGAGTAGCTAGGCAATACGAATAACAAAAACAAGCACCTGCTTGAATGGCGTAAATTTTAATTTTTCAGAAATTCACCCATTATAATTTAATTGTCATATTTCGACAAACTTTTCTGTATTGGAAACATTTAGAGATAATATTTCAAAGAGAAAGGTTGCTCATGAACAGAAAACACATTTTATTAGTCTTTAAAATTTAGTGTTTTTTTTATGTATGTTCAGACTATGGAGTTCCATACACGTAATAAAAACTGGAGAGATAATCATATGCTGATAAAAATACTCGTAGTCTATAGATCTCAAGCTGACGTGTCAGAAATGGAGAGTAAATAATGACAAACGCTTACCTAGATTCCCTTGGGAGACATCGGTTCAAGGTTGCCAAAATAGTATGCGCATTTGAGCGGCGTAGCGTAATAGTTGATTTCCATAATTGTTGAGAACACGATAAATACCATTTCAATTCAACAAATGGGTTCAATAATTTTAAATTCATATTTTCCAATAGGAATGTGTAAAAAAAAAAGAAAGATTCACACTTTCCAATAGGAAGAGGAAATAAAAACATGGTGAGCAACTCTGGTTCATGTCGATAGTAAGACGTCCAAGCTAGAACTGATTGAAATACAAAAAAAATTGCTGTTAAATCGCCCGATTAATTAACCTTTCAAACATTGAAGAGTGAGTGTAAGGAGAGATAGAGGTATTAGTCCCACTCACCGTATAATTTCTTAAAACGTAAGCACAGCTAATATATAAAATATATAAAAAAACATATTTGGATTATGAATAATTATTAATTATATTATATATGGGTAATAATATATAATATATATGTTATAATTATTAATATAATTATTAGTAATAATCTGGATTATTATACATTTGTTTTTTCGTATTTTGTAAGAAAAGGGGCGTAACTCTGTAAAACACAGTATTCTATAGTTTATCATTTGTTTATTGCTACTAGACAGAAATGTTCAATGTCTAACCTTCTCTCCCCAAAACTATCCAATCGAAAGGTGTCTTTACTAAGACAGCGACAAGCAACTAATAAATTTAATTTTCCTCAAGATAAAAGTGTTCAAAAACTATTCAGACTGAAACTGCATTTTACCAAATTAATAATAAAATGAGAAAAGAACAAAGGTTCTCTCCGATTCTCTCTCCTCTGATCTTGAGCACGCGGTACAATGGAGAAAGGAGTGGCTGGTTACTTTTAATGCATCTAAAACAAAGCTTATATCTTTACATCATCAACGTTCTGATCCCCATCTGGCATCAATTGAAATGAATGGCTCTCGTCTTGGGGAGGCCTCATGTTTGGACAAGCTTCCGGGCTTGACCTTTACACCGGATCTTAAATGGAACACGCACATCAAATCTGTTGCCTAGGCCGCTGGAAAAATTGTGGGATCCTTGTATCGATCCAATAGATATCTCACTGCTGATGCAATTTTTTATCTATATAAGAGCCAGGTACGTCCAAGGATGGAGTACTGTTGCCACATCTGGGCAGGAGTTGCTAGAAAGGACTTATCCTGCCTTTAAATAGACTTAAAATAGACTTCGTAGCCTCGTAGGAGATGTCCTTTTCTCTTCCCTGCAACCTTTATTTCACAGAAGAGATGCTGCGAGTTTGTCTTTGCTGTATCGTTATTTTCATGGAAAGTGTTCGACTGAGCTTCAATCTATGGTCCCCCCTCGCCAAACTTTCACAAGAAACACTCGTCTAGCTGAAAACACTATCAATAATTCCCCCCCCCCCACTTTTTATTTGTGCCTAAACCTAAACGTAGATTCCATGAACAAAGCTCCTTTCTTAGAACTGCACGCCTGTGGAGCTGTCTTCCGGCTTCCTGCTTTCCAGCTTACTACAATATGGTTGTCTTCAAGTCCAACGTAAACAAGTTCTTGATGAGCCGTTCGATATAAGTTAAAAAAAATTACCGAATTTCCGTTACTAACGATTACTATATTGTCCAATTGACACTCTTTAACCCTTATCCTCGAGTGGCATCTGCGCCTTGATAAGTGATTATGCCTATGTAAAAAAAAACAACATATTTTTTAAAATATGTTTTTAAAATGTATTGAAACTGAAGTTATAACATACAATAAAGAAATGAATAGTGATATCGATATACAGACACACGATAAAGATCGATAATCAGTACGAGCAAGATATGTCTAAAAGGAATAGTGGAAGGGTGCAAAACGAAGGTAAACCGCAGAGAAGATGGTTTGATGACGTATGTTTCTAGATTTCCAGATCAAATTGTTCAGTTAATTGTTTCTGCTATACATTTTTTTTTTTGCTGATCGCTGATTTTGTAAAATACGAAGCTTTACCATAACAGGATAACTATAAAATAACAAACACATATCATGTTTTCAAACAGTCATCAGTTTATAAATAACTATATTTATTTTGATCAAAAGAAGTACATGGTTACTGTCGGATCCGCGTTCGTGTTCGTCATTCATAGAAAGAGAAATACTTTATTTTATTGTATTCATAATATAAAAAAAATATCGAAAATTAAAAAAAATAAAAAGTGAATAAAAAAGAAGCGAACAAGTGACGTGGTTGACCATCAGGAAATTCCGAGTGCATCACGATTGGTTAAAAACTATAAATTTACTAAAATATATTTAAATTTCTATACCGATAACTCCAACTTCATAACTGTAACCTCTATCACTCAATCGATACTTATGCCTCATTCATAAATGCAATAATTAAAAAGAAACTAAAATGTTAATAAAGTGTTCGGAGCTTGGAGCAGAAAGGAACAAGTGCCCTGATTGACTATGGCGGTCGTGTCGCGATGAGTAAAAGACTATAATTTTACTAAAATGTATTTGAATCGCTTTAACCCCCTCCCAATCAATCGATACTTGCGTCTCATCCCCAAAATTAAATGTCATAAAATGTTAAAAGACTAAAAAGGTAATATGGCGTTACGCATATGGAGGCAAGAGGAGACATGTGTCTTTGTTCAATCCTGGGCGACGTCGGGTTTTCTTGCTTGAAACTTAAATGTTTGTTAAATTATTTTATAACCGTTCAAGTGGCGTACGTCCCATCATCGCAATGTTGCATCACTGTGCGTGTTTTAAAAGTACTTCAATGGAATGTGCTCCAAGGAACTCCTAGTACTCGTATCCCATCAACGTAAATACCACCGACTAACCCGACAAGCCCCTACACTGTAGCGATCCCTAGATTCCAGAAAGCCTTCAAATTAGACTTTGGAATCCCTTCCCTATTTCCTGATTCCCTTACTGTTCTAACGTGGATACGTTTAAATGTAATGTGAAAAGACATCTCCCGCTCAACTTCCTACAAGGGTACCCCTGTAGACATTGTCCCAAATAATAGCACCTTATGCCCAAGTGGTAATATGGCTTGTTTGAGGTGAATAAGGCCAAAACAAACAAACAAACAAACAAAAAAATAAAACTAACAAGCAAACAAACAAACAAACAAACAAAAAACAAATGTGCTGTTTTTGAATTTTTTAGATGATGATTAATTATTCCCACTATTTGAATTGAACTACTGTTCTAATCTTGTGTGTCATTTTCACAAGGACCCGTGGCATAGTGGATAAAGTACTTGGGAAAATCCAGTTGTGAGTTACACTCTTTTTGAGTTTGAAGGTTCAATCCTCAGTGCGGGCGGCACTCAAAATACAATATTGAATGAATTACTTAGAATTTTTACCTACACAAAACGAGAGTATGCTTCCCTGTGGATCAAATAGGTTCCATTCAAAATTCCATGCAGATTCCTGAATTCGACAGAAAGATTCCCGACTTCGACAAGATATACATGAAGAAGGCCGGAGGTTATATCGACGGAAACGTGAAAACAACACTCAAAATGAGAATACTAGTCCAAAGAATTCGAATAATACGAAATATGGTATAGAAACATCATTAACATGATTTCTAGCATGCAACTGCACAAATATCATGTTTCAAGTAGAAATAATTTAATATAAATAATTGATTAAAAAACAATTACATTGAAACAAGCTGCAATTAACTATTCGACGTGTGTGCTTGAGTTGTTCGTAATAATATTTCCAAACAATGAAGCAATAAACACACTCAAAACTAATTAGTTTTGACAAGCAGAAAGTAATTAGCAACTTATAATAATAATATATTTCAGAATAATTTACATCCACGGACCAATTATTCTTCGTGTGTAACAACTATTTATGTAAAGTCTAATCGTCCTGTAGAAATCCGGATAGATAGATATAATTTGTAAAGGAATTAAACGAATGAAGAAAAAAGTAAAATGCTTCCAGGTAGAAAGTTTTTTTTAACAGACGACTGCGATCGTTGCTGGACATTCATGTTTATAATTTGGTATATACCTTATTAGTATAACGAGTTAAAAAAACAACTGTTTTTTTTTTACAATGTAAGATATAAAGAAAGGAGAGGTATATCGATGTTTCTGATGTGAAAAGGGATAGATAGATAGATAGATAGAGAGCGAGAACGAGTGATAGAGATAGATAGATGGATAGAAGGAGAGAAAGAGAGATCGAGATAGATAGCGATATAGATAGATAGAGAGAGAGAGAGAGAGAGAGAGAGAGAGAGAGAGAGTGCTAGATATGCACAGATAGATAGTAGGAGAGCGAGAGCGATAGAGATAGATAGCGAGAAAGAGAAAGCGATATATATATATATATATATATATATATATATATAGATAGATAGATAGATAGAGAGAGAGAGAGAGAGAGAGAGAGAGAGAGAGAGAGAGAGAGAGAGATAAAGCTATATAGATATATAGAGAAGGGAGAAAGAAAGATAAAGATATCAATGGAGATGGAGACGGAGAGAGAAAGTAACTTTGGTGATTATCTACTGAATCCCAATCATTCTGTTAAAGTCCGGATAGACAGGAGCGCTCCAACCGAGTTTCGTGGTAATTTCGCAAGACTGAGCTCTAAGCTGAAATCAGGTATGTTTTGTACAGAATCCACTCATAAACTAATTACCTGATTATAATGAATTTTAGAATCCACTTCCAAGGTGTAAGGGATCGTAATGTGATATATATTTAGATTACTTTAATTTTATGATAAAAGACGAAAAGAAATTTAAATCCCCCCGTGAAAAGGCAGATATCTCAGATAAAAAAGTAACATTACGTATGAACATCGTTTAATATATAGTCTTCCCAAATTTCTTTGGAATATTGTAAAAAATATATAGTCTTCCTAAATTTCTTTGGAATATTATAAAAAACGGTTTCTAGGCGACATAAAATGGGCACAACCTCCCACTAAAAATTCAAACAAATCTGATTTGCATTGGATTTGATCCATAGTCATTAGACATCAATTAAGCAAGATTCCCTGAATTTCAAGTTTTTCTTAATATGCCTTAAGCTTTAAAGTTTAGACATTTACTAGACTCAAAATCAAGTAATGAACCTTTATCAAAATTCAAATAAAGATTCTAGATATAAGGTTTAATAGCATTATATAATGATTTTACTCTTCATGATATGACATCAACATGGTGCAAAACTGTCATGTTCGGAAATTTATAGTACTTGTCCTCGGACTGGAATAATTCCCGTTTTATAAAATTCCACTGTCATTTAAATAACCATTTCAGTTTTGCATGGATTTCAACTGACAGAAACGTTTTATTTTCTAGTGAATGTAGTGCTTCGTTCACATTTAATTCGCCGGGGTAACATGTTCTCGTTCCGTCAGCCATGACTGGAAAGAAGTCCTAAGTAATTCGTAATTACATTTTCGGCCGCACACACTGAGGATTGAACCTTCAACCTTTAGAAGACTGTCACTTTTACTACTGAGATTTTTCAAGTACTTTAACCACTGCGCCACGGGGCATTGCAGACAATTAAAGAAAAGGATCCGTTCGACATTCCGTGCAGATTCCCGAGTTCGACAGGGAAAATTCACGAGTTCGACAAGATACACCTGAAGAAGGTCAGAGGTCACATTCACCAAAACATTGTGACACCCAAGACAAAAAAAAACAACAACAACAACAAAAAACAGTAGTCCGAAGAATACAAAACAATACGAAAGTGTACAATATGAATAATAGCAAACATTATTTTTTGGTGATTAACAAGTTAATAAAATAATTCGAAATAATAGATAAAATACTTATGCTGCATACGTGTATATATATTCCGTTTTTTCCTTTGAACTGCATTCTTGAAGACAACAAATCGTGTCTGCTAAGCACTGCTGTTCTAATCAAATAAATGACAAATTCTTTGGTTATAAAAACAGTCGCTTTTATTTAACGTGTGGCATGGAGCACGAAAGAGGATGTGGCGGCGGGCGACGGGCAGAATGCAGCCAACGCGTGTCTCTCTCTGGACAGTTACTGAGTTTTTTGTTCAACTCACTTATTTTTATTAAGATCGCATTTCTATTGTTTATTGACGTTTTCTTTTGCATCGCTATGACTCTCTATCTATCACTCTCTCTCGAGACATTCATTTCATCATTACTCATCATTGAGAACCCGATTTACGTTGGTTTTCGAAAGTGTTTGGTGTATTGCCATACTTTTTCTTTTCAGTTTTACAGACAGTAGCTTGCAGTTTCTTTCCGTTCAAGCAGTGCCCATGTTGGGTGATTGTCCTGACCATTGTACCCAAAGGAACATTCTGCTCAGCACAACAAGATACGAAACTATGAACAGAATTATTTCTGATTGTTTCTGTATTGCATTAATCATCTGTTTCCATGACCTTACATGACCCTGATCGAGGAAGTTGGCGTCTTAAGTAGGTTCTCGACCTTGTTCAAAGGTCTCCTACAGACTAGCGGAAGAAAGGAGGCACCTTACTTTTTCTTTGACAATAGTGCTGTTCCGTCACCCTAATTTATTAATTATACTTATGACAACCTTTAAAAATATTTCTATCAACTTCATATTTACTGAATAAGAGGAGAAGGATTAAGAAACCATGTTTCCCATTACTGACTCTGTTAAACCTCAAAACATAATGTGTGAAGTAATTAAACGAATAAAGGAAAAAAAAATAAACTGCTTCTAGATAGAAAGTTTTCTGAACAGACAGATTTGCTCCTTGCTAGTGTATAGTTTTGCATACAGCTTATTAGTATAATGAGTAAAACAATTTTTCTTTTTGTACCAGGGAAGGAGAGATATACCGAAGGCTCTGATGTAAAAAGAGATAGATATATTAATATATATATATAGAAGGAGTGAGAGAAAAAGCGATAGCGGTAGATAGATAGAAAGATAAAGGGATATATATATATATATATATATATATATATATGAGAGAGAGAGATAAAGAGAGAGAGAGCGATAGAAAGCGATAGAGATAGATAGATGGAGGAAGAGCGATACAGATATATATATATACATAGAGAGAGAGAGAGAAAGAGAGAGAGAAAGAGAGAGAGAGAGAGAAAGAGAGAGAGAGAGAGTAAAAAAGAGCAATAGCATTAGAGAAAGAAAAAGTAATTTTGATGATTATCTACTGAAACCCAATCGTTCTGTAAAAATCCGGATAAATAGAAGCGCCCAAACAGAGTGTCGTGTTAATAAGACTGAAAGCTCAAGATGACTTTTAATGTGAATGCAACATACGAGCGTCTTAAGCATCAGAAAAATTAAAAGGGATGAGAGATTTTCAATAATTTACTTTTTCAAAGTAAGTAAGGCTGAGCACTTGTTCCAACAGTATTGAAGCGCCTTTATACTAGTGTAAAAAATAGAAGAACTTTTTTTGTTGTGACTCAAGAAACCCCTCAGCTGCAGCTCAGTCAAGTTTTTTAAGCTGGGAGAAATCAGGAAGTCGGAGGAGGCCAAGTATTACGAATAAGGCAGATGGGAACAAGTTCGAATCCACAATCAAATTGTTGCCACGCCAGACATTGAAGTGTGGACTGATGCATTATCGTGATGGAAGAGGATTCCACCTGTGATAATTTCTGGTTTCTTTTCTTTTATTATTCCCGTAGGCGCTCCACCTGCCCAGTTATTATGTGACCTTTCTGAAGGCATTAGATCAGTATGCCACCCTGATAACCCCAGAAAACCGAGGCCATAACCTTGTAAGCTGAAGAAAACACCTTGACCTTATTTTGGGGGTCAGCGATAATGTGTGCTTCCACTATTTTGATTTCTCTTTGGTTTTCGGTTCATAATGATGAACTTATCTTACATCGATAGTGGTAAATCGAACAAGAAAATCATTTTCATTATTGTCAAACTGTTCAATAATTCTCTTGGACATAATGCACCTGAAGAGTTTCTGTTCAGGTGTCAAAACACAGGGAATTTACCCTGTAGAAATCTTGGAGAATTCCAGATTTGTAGTCAATTTTTTTTCTGCTCTCTCATCGGATATTCCAAAGCTTTTTGCTATCGTGCGACATGATATTCAACGGTTCTGCATGACCACTTGCAGAGCAAGTTTCATGTTACCATTGATTGTTACTGTTGGGCTTTGTCTTCAACACTGATCCAACATGTGACTTAGACATATGAACATACACCCTCTACTAATGTTCTCAACATGTCAGCAATAAGTTTCTGAAGCAGTCATGCTTTTCAAATGCCGGTATTTTATGACTGTACGAATTTCTGTTTTCTTTCCATTGATTCTACTGAATACTTGACCTTTGTTCATTCAAACATCTGCGAAAATATAAGAAGCATGAAAGGTTAAATTTTCCAAATTCCATATGGGTCCTGGATATGACCTTAAACTATATCCAGTGGTGAGGCCCCAGCTTGTGGGCTTTGGGGAGTGTAGAGCCACCCTTTAATTACCATTGCTCCCAGGTCCACTCTGACCCGGAGTGGTAGTACCTGTTAGGATTCCAACTATGGGTTAAATAGAAACCGACTTGAAAACAACAAATATATTCTATTAAAAATTTTTTCTTCAAAATCTTTGGATTCGGCATTAAATAACCCAAAAAGGGTTGATATGCCGTAAAACAAAAACAACCAACAAACCAACCAACCAACCAACCAACCAACCAACCAACCAACCAACCAAATTCCATATGGTTGATCATTAGTGCTTTTTATGCTGAAAACTTTTCATACATACTTCGTAGTCTCCATTATTCAATTACGGAACATATTGAAGTTACCAATGTTGAGAAACGCATAAAAGACGAGGACATATCTCCCTCCCCTCGATAGTCTTTCATTTAGCTTGTATTAGTGCTGAATAATCGTGCGGTAAAGTGAAACAGTTATTCGAACTGAGTTGTGCGGGAATATAACTGATGCTTTTTATTAACGTTGTTATGCCATTCTCTCTAATGAGGCTAAAACAGAATTAGACGAAACAGATTTCCATGTCAGATTTGTCTGGTAGCCAGAGAGAAAGAAAAGATAGATTCTTTGTTTTTTAATTCTTGTTCAGTTTTCGACAACTGTAGACTGTGTTACTTTTTTAAACTATTATTGGCTAAGCTGATCTTCCCGTTTTAGAAAAAAAATGGAGTTACCCGGCAACAATAAATACAGTTAGCTATTGAGATACTGTAGATGACAACACCACAGAAGGATATTTTATGGACGTCGTGTTTGACACGCTCGAGTTACCAGTCCAAGAAGTTCTCAAAAGCAAACGAGCGAAAAGAAAAAGAAAAACCAATGACTTTATAGAAGTCAACCCTAAGAGGGAAAGATATTAACTCCTTACGAAGTATAGGGGTTACTATGGGGTAAGCTGATTTATCCATTTTAGGAATAATTAACTATTCGGATACTATAAATATAGGTACATCTAATCATCGATGTAGCAATTCGTGGCAGTTATGGCCCCAGGACCATGATGTATACTTCTGTAACATACTATTGATAATACTCTTTTTGTTTATCATACCACTCTGCTTTTATTGCATCGGGCCTGCAAGGCTATAATATACACATTTTCGTTATTTCGTCTATGTAACTCTGTGACTTTTATGTTCGTTTCTTGTTTAAAAGGGCATTATTTTCTTTTCGTTTGTACAAGGCCACCGGCTGTGAACGCGCAGCCCAGTTGATGTTTTACTTAACCATCGAATTGACAATGAAAATCCCTTGACACGCCATGTGCGTCTTCGTGTGCGTCTTCGTTATTTCGCTTGCTTTTGTTCGCATCGATTTTTTTACCTTCCTAATCGAACTAGAGTCCATCCCTTATCGACAATCGACATTTTCTCTTCATGACACAAATATATTCTGGGAGGAAATGAACAGTGCTCTCCCCCCCCCATCTCTCTCTCTCTCCCTCTCTCTCTCTCTCTCTCACACACACACACACACTTCTCCCCTCTCTCTTTTCATCTCTCTTAAGGCTTGTCTTTGTGATAGACAAGTAAGTGGAGGAAACCACTTAATTTCTCATCTCCACAAACCCGTTTCCCATGTTTCACCTGATTCCTTACCTGATATCGATTATTTGCTCATCAATACAAAATGTCAACCTATAAAAAAAATATTCTCATACGAATAAGCATTAACCCCAAATTCCTATTTTGAACGATAACAACTTAAAAAAATTTTTTTATACGAGATCAACACCAATTACTACGTTATTGAAGAAAACAAGCGTTTACGTTTAACGATTTAGTTACGTCATAATAATTTCGCCAATTAAATTAATACAGGAAATTGCTCACATTAATTCAAATGAGTTATTAATGTTTAACTAGCGGGACCTGTGGAAATTCCACAGGGGGCTCATTCATACGTAATATATTGATGTTGGCATTCTGTAGATGTTCAGTGTAAATGGAAACGCTCTGATATTTTGTAGCTTTTTTGGTAAAACTGCAAAAGTATTTATCTAAGCTAGAACGAACGCCCGACAAAACCCGGCCGTAAAGTACGCTTAAATATGATACTTTAATTCTTGCAGATTTCGTATACATTATTATAGAGTTATTGTTCTATCGATTTTTATATATTATATAGTTGCGATTTCAAAAAAAAAATATATATATATCGATATGACTTGGGTGTACCAGTTAGAATCGAACCCCCCCCAAAAAAAACTTATGAAAAAATATATAATATAATATAATATCATATGTAACCATAATAGAAACCGAAACCAACATTTATGAAGAATTCTTTATGAAGTTATTTATAAAAAAAAAAAACAGATTACTGGAGTGCCATCAGCTATAATCAAAACTGAAATCAAAACTTATTCTTGGCAAAATTATTTATGACAAGAAATGGAAGTACATAACAATTAAACGACTCGGATGCAAGCGTGGTACAGAAAAAACACACATGCTATCGTATTCGTATTATTATTATTATTATTATTATTATTATTATTATTATTATTATTATTATTATTATTATTATAACAACAGCAACAACAACAACAATAACAATAATAATAACGAAATAGATAGAACCTATGAAAACAGTAAATTTGGACTCTGGACAAAGAGACAAAACGGGAAACCATATAATAAGTGAATGCAGCAAATTAGCTACAACAAAATACAAAAAAAAAAGACACGACTTCACGAAGAAAGACGTTTACTGAGAACTCTGCAAACGACTTCGAACATGCAGGCAAATGGTACAAGCACAAACAGTATTGGAAAACAGAAAACCAAACAGTTTCAGAAAAAACGTAAAAAAATACATAGTAGTACAAACACATAAACACTCTCAAGCAAAGAGACCAAACTTCATAATAATTAATGAGAAGAAATGTTAGAAGTATGTATATTCCTTCAATACAATATTGCGCAGTAAGTAAAAAAGCTACCATTGCGCATTCCTTATTTTTTTTTTTACGAATGATTAAGAACTCGTTTTTTATTCATTAAGAATACGCTGTCAAATAGTAAAGGTATAGTGCTTTATTAACATCTCTTTATTCTACCTTCACTTCCCAAAAAAAAAATTACTTCGAAGATATTTCCTTGAAAAGACAGAGAAACACCAGCAAAGTGTAATTTTATTGTGGTTCTGTTTAAGTAACCGTATATATATATATATATATATATATATATATATATATATATATATATATATATATATATATATATATATATATACACCTTACTTTGGGTAATTGGGCCAAATCCGGGGTAATTGTGCCAACTAGCTAAAAGTGCTCTTTTGGCAACCACGCATATAATGAGCACTTTTTTTTAGTTGGCGCAATTACCCTATGATAAGGCGTAATTACCCCAAATTACGATATATATATATATATATATATATATATATATATATATATATATATATATATATATATATATATATATATATATATATAAGTTAAAAAATGTATATGGCGATTAAGCTACACTGAATATTCCGCGTTTCATCCACTCTAGGACTCTTCAAGCTTATGCGCGACTTCTGTGGTTGTTTGTCGTTTTTATATGCGCATCTTCTATTGAGATTTTAGTAAGCCAATCAGCTTTCTAGTATCCACCGCGGCCTTACTATCAGCCAATGAGCATGCACTTATCGAACAAAGGCCTATTTGACCTCTGGTTGACCTGTTTCTTTGTGTGTGCTCTATTTAGCCTGGATATTTAGTTTCTTGATCTTTTTTAAATCTAGGTTAGTGTTTTTTAAATCTAGGTTAGTGTTTTTTTATTGTTAGTTTATATATATATATATATATACATACATATATGCACACACACACATATATATATATATACATATATATACATACATATATATGTGATCGTTTATGTATATTCCTGTTTATTTAATTTATTTATTTGTTTATTTTCTATTGTTTTTGTTAGTTTTAAAACTATTTTGTATCGCTATCTTAGAGTAAATTTTATCTTGTGGACACAGTTGTTTGCTATTTCTCTTCTACAGTCTAATAGATATTGGGATTCTTTGAAGTACAGGATAGCAAATTTTTCATGAAGGCATAATCTACAAGGGTCGTCTAGGTCCCTACACATGATAGCTTGTCTTATTATTTTCCATTCGACCACCGGCGAATGTCCGCTTTCCTTGAGTTCCCAGTATTTATTCGCTAGTGTTGTTTTCATACGGTGTTTTTTATTGTTGAATGTACCGTATGAAAACAGCACTAGCGAATAAATACTGGGAACTCAAGGAAAGCGGACATTCGCCGTTAGTCGAATGGAAAATAATAAGACAAACAACCACAGAATTCGCGCATAAGCCTGAAGAGTCCTAGAGTGGATGAAACGCGGAATATTCAGTGTAGCTTAATCGCCATATACATTTTTAACTTACTAACTAGCTCTACCTACGTATTGAGCACTTTTGAAGTAAATACTTAAAGTTTACGCATAAATCTATACTTTCGTATATTAATTTTATGTGAGTAAATTAAGTAGTCATATATATATATATATATATATATATATATATATATATATATATATATATATATATATATATATATATATATGGCATCAATTGTGATGGATGGCTCTCGTCTGGGTGAGGCTCCGTGTTTTGACAAGCTTCTGGGTTTGACCTTTACTCCTGATCTGAAATGGAACACGTACATCAAGTCTGTTGCCAAGGTCGCTGGAAAGATGGTGGGATCCTTCTACCGCTCGAGAAGATATCTCACTACTGATGCAATTCTCTATCTATATAAAAGCCAAGTACGTCCAAGCATGGAATACTGTTGCCATATCTGGGCAGGAGCTGCTAAAAACAGCCTATCCTGCCTTGACAGAGTACAAAATAGACTTCGTGGCTTAGTGGGGGATGCCCTTTTCTCTACCCTGCAACCTCTCTCCCACAGAAGAGACGTTGCGAGCCTGTCCTTGTTTTATCGTTATTTCCATGGCAGATGCTCGTCTGAACTCCAATCTCTGGTCCCCCCTCGCCAATCTTTCACGAAAAACACCCGTCTAGCTGAATCCACTGTCAAAAATTTCCCCCACTCTATATCTGTGCCTAAATCAAAACGCGGATTCCATGAACAAAGCTTCTTTCTTAGAACTGCACGCCTGTGGAACTCTGTTCCGTCTGCCTGCTTCCCTCCATACTACAACCTGGATGTCTTCAAGTCCAATGTTAACAAATTCCTAATGAACCGCCCCCTTAAGTAAACACTTCAGCAAATCTCCTCACTAACTTAATGTACTTGCAATAACCCTTATCCCTGAGTGGCTTCCGGGCCTTGATAAGTGGTGATTACTGTGTAAAAAAAAAAAATATATATATATTTTTTTTTGGAATAGTTTTTATTTAACAATTAGTTGTTATGTAAACAATTTTCTAAAACATTCTTTGTCTTGCTTAGAATAATAAAAATTCTTTGATATGAAACTCAACCACTTCATTTCATTTCAATGAGAGTTTTTTGAAATTCATTGAATTACAATTTAATATATATATATATATATATATATATATATATATATATATATATATATATATATATACCATTTTTACTTATATAGAAAAATATTACATTGTTGCTACGCTGAACATGCTAATGTTTCGGGCTATTAGTTGGCAAGAAGCAAAAGTCCTCATAAGACGACGTAATAAAGCATAAACTTAGACATAAACTTCATTACGTCGCCTGACGAGGACTTTTAGTTCTTGCCAAGCAGTTGTCCGAAACATTAGCATATTCAATTTAACGACTATATACTATTTGTCTATATAAATAAAAAATATTATATTTTGCTCTTTTTATTGAGCACTCTTAATGACATCTTTTTAATTCATGAGTTTTAGTATATATATATATATATGTATATATACACATATATATATATACATATATATATATATATATATATATATATATATATATATATATATATATATATATATACGAAAACGGCAACGATCGTTGTCAGTGAGTAAACTCTGACAATGACCTGACAATAATAATAAAACAATTGTAATAATACCAGCAATAATATTAAAAATAAAAACAACAATAATAACAAAAATAATAACAATATGAATAATAACACCAATAACAATGATAATAGTAATAATAATAATAATGACAATAATAATAATAATAATAATAATAATGATAATAATAATAATAATAATAATAATAATAATAATAATAATAATAATATGGGAACAGAAGCGACTCCACGGAAGATTCATAAGAATGACAAATGATGAGAATCACGAAAACACCAGGACATGGATGCGAAAAGAACATATAAACCGAGAAACTGAATCTCTAATAACCGCAGCACAAGATAACTCGATAAGAACCAACCATATCAAAGCAAGGATCGATAAAACACAAGAAAACGTGGACAGAGAGACGAAACGATAAACCATATAGTAAGTGAATGCAGCAAACTGGCCCACAAGGAACACAAAAACAGGCATGACCAAGTGGGGAGGGCGGTGCACTGAGAATTATGCAAACGACTGCATTTTGAGCGTACAGACAAATGGTACAAGCATAAACCCGCAACAGCACTCGAAAACGAGAACCACAAAATCCTATGGGACATGGACATACAGACGGACAAATCCATCCAAGCAAGAAGACCAGATGTCGTAATAATTAACAAGAAAGAAAAATCCTGTCAAATCATAGACTTTGCTGTCCCAGCTGACCACAGGGTGAGTATGAAAGAAAAGGAGAAACGAAGCAAATACACAGAACTAGCCAGAGAGTTTAAAGGGATTTGTATGATGAAGAAAATCAAAATATTACCGATAATAGTAGGAGCACTAGGAACAATTCCGAAAAACTTCGAAAAAAGAATGGTAGAAATTGGAATCAGAGGAATAGCTGCAAAAATACAACGCCTAACGATAATGAAAACGGCTGAAATATTAAGGAAAACCCTAGAATGTGAGGAATAACACAAGACAATATAACAAAGAAGCGTTACAGGGAATGAAGAACGCCGAAGCTGCATATCAATAAGTTCTACACCACCATCATGCATCCCCCCCATTGTTTCATCACCGCCCCCCCAATAGAAAAGTAATACCAAAGAGCCGAGAAGGGTCAAGGAGGATGGCCAGACCTCAGCTGCACAAGCGCGAAGAGAACTGCGATCGTGGGGAGTCTTAGTGCCATTCAAATTCCAGTATAAACCCACGGCCACTACCAGCGAGAAATCAATTCCTGAGGCTGTTGCGATGACGCAAATTTATTTGCAAATGCCATCGAAGGAGGTGGAGAGAGCTGGACGTCTGGAGAGACTTGTTGTCACTCAGCTTCGAGTGAACACCACAGGTCTCCAAACGGATCGTTTGTTGACTTGTGTGAAAGCTCCATGTGAGTCAATAATAATAAATTGTAGTGCCAGAATCGGCTGACACGACACCAAATAGTTGAAGGGTGCAGGTAGATGAAAAGACTAAAGAGGTAAAAACCCTTACCAGACCATCACTGGATAGGTGCAAAAGGAACTGGGACTTTGGAGAGGCTTATTGCAACTCAGGTTCCAGTGAAGACCACTGGTCATTGCTAGTGAGAAGTCAATGGCAGAGGAGTTCTGCGATAACGCAAATTCATTTGCAAATATTATCGAAAGAAATGAAGAGTACCCGTTAACTGGAGAGACTTGTTGTCACGCAGACTCCAGGGAATACCATAAATTGTTGTCAATAAGCAATCTCTGCGTGAGAACTCCCAGTGAGTGAAAAAAAACCCCAAAAAACAAAAAACAACAACAACAACAACAACAACAGCAACAGCAACAACAACGACAACAACAATAATAATAACTAGCGGGACATGTGGAAATTTCACAAGAAACTCATTCATATGTAATATATTGATGTTGGCATTCTGTAGATGTTCAGCGTAAATGGAGACGCTCTGATATTATTGTAGCTCTTTTGTTAAAACTGCAAAAGTATTTATCTAAGCTAGCAGGGACACCCGGTTGTAAAGTACGCTTCAATATATTTTAATTTTTGCAGATTTCGTATATAATTATAGAGTTGATGTTCTGTCGATTTTTTATATTAGAAAGTTGCGATTTAAAAAATACAAAATATATTCATATGACTTGAGTGCATCAGCTTCAATCGAAACCGAAATCAAAACTATATATATATATATATATATATATATATATATATATATATATATATATATATATATATATATAGATGAAAATAATAGAAATAGTATTCCGACAAAATAGAGAAATAAAAAGGAACAAACCGTATTATGTGTTCATCAACGTTTCGTCTTTATTTCGAGACTTCCTCTGGATGAATGAGATTAAGAAACAAAAAAATACCAGTACAAAATATTTGAAAATGTTTCACGTGCACAGTGTGATGCAGTTCTATTTCAGAAAAACGGAAAAAGTCGTTGGAAATTCAAAAAGGAGGGGGAGGGTTGGCGCTGTTTAAGAGAGGGAAATTTTAGTGACGTCATATAGTCGTTAATGTAACTTTAAAAATATGAACGCAGTTAATATTCTTACTGGAAAAGAGATATATCTGTTGAAATTCAAATATAGGTTTGTAACAGAAAGGAAATGAGTGTTTTTTATGTTATTTATTGATTGAGATTATATGTTAATTATTACAATGAATGGTGTGAGAAGGTTACCCTGTGTCTACAGTTAAATAATGTTCTTTTAATAAAAGTTTACTTATTAATGGCGCTATGTTATAGAAACCTGCACGTTGTTTAATTGTGCTTGAAATTGCGATAAGAGCAGACTCAAGAAGTCTCCGGCGCGGTTTATTTGAAATAAATTTAACTACTTTTGCAAAACTGAGAGACAAATTAACCACCCCCTTAACAACCGTGAACTTTTTTCTTATGAACAGAAGAGATGCTAAAAAAGGAAAAGAGGAACACATGATCTGCTATATATATAGACCAGAAGATCCTGAAGAAGGTATAAAGGAGAAAAACATAGTCATGACATAGATCGACTACAAGAAAGCGTACGACAAGATCCAACAAGTATGGAAAACATTGGCCACCGATTATTTTGAGTGTTGTCTATGGTTTCTGCAACTAGTTTGGTCTTGTTGCACTGCTGAATCAGGAAATGAAATCTGTTTTTCTCTATTAGATCAGATTCGTGTGCTAAGTTGATTAAAAACATCAATCTTTGTGACAAAATCGATTACATTTTTCCAGCTGATTTTTATTAACATATATTATCATTGTTTATGTCATTATTAGCTTATTTTTATTAACATATATCATCCTAAATATGTTTTTACGTGAAAATGGTTTGCCAATAACATATATATATAATAACATCGATTGCTGAAAACTGAATAAAGTAAGTACACGTAAATTGCATGTTGCTTCACCATTGTTCAAACTTCAAGACTTGAATTTCCGTTTCTTTGAACTCTTGGAATACTCAACGACAGGATGGTCCATACTCAAATTCCAACAGTAATCAGCCATCATAACTGCGTCTCAGCGTCCCTGACACCTGGTCTCCATTTCTTTTCAGGTCCTGATGGAATCTTTTCCTCTGCCCGTTATTCATTGAATGCAGGTTCTCAGGAAACCAGTCCATATGTGAAAATAGGTAGTACATCTTGATGCACATGTTGCGATCCAGATTTCTGAAGGCAATCAGCATGTTGTTAAGTTCTGTGTAGTTTCTAGCCTGATTGTTGTCAAGAAAGTGCGTCACTAACAAAACAACGCGCCCAGTTCCATTTCGTTCATTGAGTTTTCTAACTTTGGATTTCTGATGAGTTGCCAAATCTGAGGATCGTAAAAATGCCAGCTTTCAACTTCTCCATAGTCAATCTTGGAAAAGCCTGGCACAAGTAAGTGAAGCGGCCACCCTCTTTGTTAAGAGTCTTGGTGAACTGCTTGATTAAGCAAAGCTTAATGTGCAGCGGTTGGAAGAGTATTCTGTCCACCAGAGGGTCAGTGATGATGTTCCTTTCTTTGCAAGGCACCAATTCCTTCCACACAGGTCAGCTCTTCTTCGTGTAGTGCTGAGCACCAAGTTTTGTTAGATTTCAAGGTTTTATGAATTCAAATAAACATAATCACCTAGAACCACCAAATCATGAATACTTCTTGTCATTAAAATAATCATTTGCAATTAAAACAATTATTCGACATGGTATTTTATAACCCCCGCCAACTTGTTGTAAAATTCTCCACACATGCATACATGTGAACAAAAACGTAAAAAACGACGTTTAGGCATAGCTCAAAAACTTGTTCTGATTGAGCAAAACCAATGTCACTTTTTGATATAGCGCATCATATTCGTCCCAAATCAACTAAAAAAACGCAGACAACAAATTTGTTGTTGACCAGCATAATAGACTACCTGAAACTACAAACTACCAGGCAAGATTATCATTTTATTGAAAATGCAATGAGAACATTGAGACTTAAACTGACAGCGGATGGAGAATACATAACTGAAATTAAAATATAAACCAGTACTGTTCATTATCGCCATGATGCCCCTTAATAATATATTTAAAAAATTACAAGCCGGATACAACTTCACTAGTACAGATGAAAGAAGAAACCACGTAAGGTATATAGACGACCTGAAATTGTTTCCAAAAACCAAACAGAAAGTAGATGTGTAAATAGACACAACCAGAATCTGCAGCTAGAATAGAAAAATGCGCACTGCTGATTATGAGAATGGGAAAGCCGGAGACAACAAAAGACACAGAACTAGGCAACCAAACGAAGATGAGGACACTAGGTGAACATCACAAGTAGAAATATTTTGGAGTTCTTGGTACAGAGACCATCAATGTGACAGAAATGAAAGAGAAAATTGGCAAGAGATTACCACCGAAGAACAAGAAAACTCCTAGAAACTAAAGTATATAATAGAAACCTAATAAAACGGACAACCACATGGACAGCTTTACTAGTAAGATACTCTGGACCGTTTATAGGTTGAACCAAAGCAGAACTGAAACTTCTCGACCAGAAGACCAAGAAACTCATGATCATGAACAATGCACTACATTCAAAGGGTGATACTAACTGACTCTATGTAAAAAGAAAAGGCGGAGGAAGAGGACTGGTTTGTATAGAAAAATGTGTAAATGACATCAAAAAGCAATGAGAAAAATACATAATGCAGAACACTGAAAAAAAATTACTGCAGCATGAGGCACTAAGAAAGTAACAGAACAGAAAACAAAGAGACAAGTAAGAAGACAGGAAAAGAAAAATTTGAAGAGAAACAGCTACACGGACGATTCATAAGTATTAAAAAAGATAAGACTAACGAAAACATTTGGGCATGGCTAGAAAAAAAGGAACTTAAACATAGAAATTGAATACCCAATTAGAGCTGCACAGGATAACGCGATTAGAACCAGTCACATCAAAGCAAGAATCGACAAGACACAAGAAAACAGCAAATGCAGACACTGTGGATAAAGAGACGAAACAATAAACCACAAAATAAGCGAATGCAGCAAATTAGACCCGAAATATTATAAGAATAGTCACGATCAAGTGGGGAAGAAAGTATACTGGGAATTATGCAGAAAACTTCGTTTTGAACACACGGACATTTTTATTTTTTACTCATGTCCACCCCTAGCAAGGTATATTGCCACTAGGAAGTAAGGGGCTACTATTTGGGACCATCCCTAACAAAGATTAAAAAGATGTTGATTTACATTACATTTAAACTTCTGCATATCAGTACAGCCAGAGAAGCAGTTAACAGGAAGAGAATTCCAAAACCTAGCTGTTCAAGGGAAGAAACTATTAGAATAGAAAGCTTTCTGGCATTTAGGAACCTCAACAGTCAAGGAGTGAGATTCTGTTACTAAGCGAGTTTGTCAGGAATATGTACGTCGAGGGGACACAAGTGCAACGAGTTCATCAGAACACATCCCATTAAAATATTTGTAAAACAGGCACAGAGATGCAACATTGTGGCGATAGGACAAGGGCTGAAGCTTAGTAAACAAAATGGGATCTGTTAGATTAGAAACCCTTTTTTGGACACTATCCAAAGGCTAGTGATAGATGCACAAGCTCAGGTGTGGCAATGATAGCCCATGCATGGCCGAATTGTGAATACTCTTAGGTGTGAGTAGTTTTCTAGCTCGATAGAGGAAATCGACTTTCTTTGCAGCAGCCTTCGCAATGTACTCCAGGTATTTGTTCCAGTTCATATTGCCCGAGAATGTTAGGCCGAAGAGTTTGAAGGAAGAATTCTCAGGTAGGGTGTTATTTGTTATGGATATCGGTAGCAGCAGTTCTTGAAAATGGAAGTCACAAAATCCCATGTGATATGGACATACAAACATATAAGGCTATCAAAGTAAGAAGACCAGCTGCCATAATAGTTAATAAGAAGGAAAAGTCCTGCTAGATCGTGGATTTCGCTGTTCCAACGGTTCAGATGATGACAGAGACAGAGAAATGGAACAAATATACGTAAATGACCAGAAAGCTCAAAATGATATGGAATATGAAGAAAGTAAAGATAGCAGAAATAATAGTAAGAGCACTAGAAACAATCCCGAAAAAAAAAAAAAAGAATGTGCGAAAATTGGAATCAAAAAGATGACTGAGAAGATACAACGGATAACAAGAATGAAAGCAGCTGAAATATTAAGAAAAACCATTGAATTCGGAGACATGGAATACAAGTCCTAAAAACTAGAAACTGCAATAGAAGTAAAACACAATGAAACACCACATGGAATCAAGAAAGCCGAAACTGTGTAATTTTAAGACGCCCCCCCCAAGTATAGTGTCGGAATCAATTGGCACCACACCAAATAGTCGAGGAGGGTCAAGGAAGATGGAAAGACCAAGGAGAGAAAGCACTAACCAGATCGTTACTGGATGAATGCAGAGAGGACTGCGATCTTTGGGAGACTTATTTGTCGTTTTTATGGTAGGGGCAATACTTACTAATACTTACCAGAACTATTTTATAAATTTCTTGCAAGGCTGCTTTTCCTTGAACAATGTTTCTCACGGTTTTTGACTTTTTACATTTTTTAAGGACTCTACTGTTTTATTTGATTTTACTTCAGTCGAAAGTCTCAGAAATTTAGGGCTCCCCATTTCTAAGGTTAACACTTGATCCTGTTTTGAGATTCATCTTTACTTGAATATTTCATTAAAGTTTTCTTTACCTGTCCAATGCGATTATTAAAGTGGTTTAGAACATTAATTTTCCTATTCCCAACTGATCAGTTAACTATGCTTTATTTTAATTCTTTTATTGTCTCTTGGCCTAATCAGTTTCCAGGACAAGCATTCATCTAGTCTAATGGAGTATCCAACTAAGTGCTTTTAGCTGAGGTAACATCGCTTGGAGAAGATGCACTATTAATCGCATGAGTCAGTATATAGTTGTGTTGATGGCTTGGAATATTATGTTATTTTGAATATTTCGTCGACATTTACTTGTAGAGTGAAGTATCATCATGTTGAGTTTTTCTTGGAGAAAAAAAACCCGAAATAATTCGAGTTTTAATTCAAAATCTATATTTCTTGTTACTTACTTTCGAATTCTTCTGTATCCATATTTTTATGCGAAGATATGTTTTTGTCGCCTCGCAAATAGTATATTGCCAATTGGAATGTAAATGGTTACTACCTAGGATCATGTCTAGGAATTGAATACTGAGATGTATGTCCATATTACCTTTAAGTTTCTACATATTAGTACGATCAGGAAAGCAGGAAACAGGGAAGGAATTCCAAAGTTAACATTCCGAAGAAAGAAACTATTAGAATAAAATAGATAATGTAATATCATTTT
>NC_136493.1:88381622-88444122 GCF_053919585.1 Euprymna scolopes
CAATAATTATAGGAGCAACCGGACTCATGAAAAAGAATTTCAAAACTACTTGGTAAATATACTCGGATAACTAAGTGCAAGAGAGATACAAAGAATTGCGCTTAAAGAAATGGTTAGAATAAAAAAAAATCTATCGGTTGGAATGTATAAGATAGCGGGTGAATGTCTGGCGTCTGGTAGGATGCCCCATCTATAGCTAGAACAAAATGATAAATAATAAAAAGGGGAACAAAAACCGTTCTTGAATTTTATCAAATTCTAAACATGACCATTTTATCTTTTAATCGGAAGTTTTTTTGGTGTGTCCGAGTAGGTAGGGTGGGTATAAATCAGCGGCGATTACGATCGATTGTACCAGACTGTGCTAAACGAAATATGAAGCAGCACGTGGTACAGTGGGGGAAGAGGTGGCTGGTTACTTTTAATGCATCTAAAACCAAACTCCTATATTTACATCATCAATGCTCTGATCCCCATCTGGCATCAATTGAAATGGATGTCTCTCGTCTAGGGGAAGCTTCAGGTTTTGATAAGCTTCTGGGCTTGACCTTTACTCCTGACCTGAAATGGGACACGTACATCAAGTCAGTTGGCAAGGTCAATGGGAAAATGGTAGGGTCCGTCTACCGCTCCAGAAGATATCTCACTGCTGATGCAATTCTCTATCTGTATAAAAGCCAAGTACGTCCAAGGATGGAGTACTGCTGCCACATCTGGGCAGGAGCTGCTAAAATAGCCTATCCTGCCTTGACAGAGTACAAAATAGGCTTCGTAGCTTAGTGGGAGATGCCCTTTTCTCTTCCTTGCAACCTCTCTCCCACAGGAGAGACGTTGCGAGCCTGTCATTGTTTTATCGTTACTTCCATGGCAAGTGCTCTTTTAAGCTTCAATCTCTGGCCCCCCTCGCCAATCTTTCACGATAAACACCCGTCTAGCTGAAACCACGGTCCAAAATTTTCCCCACTTTTTATCTGTGCCACAACCAAAACGTAGATCCCATGAACAAGGCTTCTTTCTTAGAAGTGCACGCCTGTGTGGAACTCTGTTCCGTTTGCCTGTCTCCCACCTGGCTACAACCTGGATGTCTTCATGTCCTACATAAACAAATTCCAGATGAACCGCCCTCTTTAGTAAGACACTTTATCCAATCTACAATATTAACATACTGTACACGCAATAACCCTTATCCCCGAATGGCTTCCGGGTCTTGATAAGTGGTGACTACCTTGTAAAAAAAAAAAAAAAACAAGTCACGGAGAAAATAACAAACAGATTTTACTTATCAATGGATAAATGTTCAAAGCGCATGCGTGGAGAAAAGGAGATTAAGAAAATTGAAATCAGTCTCTTTTCTGTCCGATAATAGAACGATCGAACATCGGAATTCGCGTAATTCTGGCTTTCTATTTGTTTATACATTTTAAGATTAGTATTAGGATGGGATATGCTTAAGAGAACAACGAAAAAATACGGGAGATATTTCCAATGTAATGCTTTCTATTTTTTATATTCCGCCCGAATGGATCAGAGAAGATTGCAACATGTATTGTTATGATGACTGAACTTATATATTCATAACATGAAAGTTCCATCTATCTGTTGCAGATATTGACGGTGTTAAACTCTAAGAAAGCAACCTCTATCATGGATGCACATCAGAAGCAAAGATACGTCATTGAATTCATGACAACAAAGCATTGCGAATTGTGGTGGCTATGTAAGAAAAAAAATTTGGAACACAAAAGGTCGCTTGTTTTAATGGTACAACTGCTGTCTTCGTAGCTCTTCAACGTTTTTAGTTAAAAAATAAGTTTTACTTTTCGAACGACCTTCGTAATATACACCTTCGTAATACTGTGCGAGTCATTTAACCTATGTGGAGGGTTGCTTTTTTTTTTGTTTTTTTACTCTTATTACATATTGCAAAACATATTGCCACTTGGATATAAGGGATTACTATTTGGGATTACGCCCACAGGAGCACAATGTAGGGAGTTGAGCAGCGAGATATTTGTCCGCATTACATTTAAATTTCTGCACATTAATACATTTAGTGACGTAGAAAAGAAGACGAGAATTTCAAAAGTTAGCATTTGGTGAGGAGAAACTATTAGAGTAATATATTTTGTCGCATCTAGAGACCTCTACAGTGAAAGGGTGGGATTTTGCTGATTGTCGATTTATTTTGTATTTTCATCGTGGGGGCATATGTGCTAAGAGTTTGTCTGAGCACATTCCATTAAAATACTTGTAAAGCAGGCACAGGAACGCAACACTGCAACAATGGTAGAGGGGTTGTAGCTTGGTTCATAGTGCGGAACCTATTAGATTAGAGACTCTTTTCTGGGCTCTGCCCGAGAGAGAGAGAGAGAGAGAGAGAGAGAGAGACAGAGAGAGAGAGAGAGTGAGAGAGAGAGGCTAATGATAGATGCACTAGCCCAAATGTGGCAACAATACTATGTGCATGAGAGAATGGTGGCTATGTAGGTATACAAAATACTATGAAGTGTGAGTAGTTTTCTAACACGGTAAATGGGTTATTTAGTTTTCTCCCACTGCAAGAACTTAGACATAGGGTCGGAAAATGGGATTGAGAAGTCAGCGCCCCCAAGAAGGAGCCATCTGATCAATAAAAGTGTCTGAGCAGCCCCGTCGGCATTCCCTGGTGAATAAGCATTAAACTAACCACTTCTCAAAGACAGAAGGCAAAGCCTGGGAGAGTGGACTTTCTAGAACTGCACAGCACTAAATTCCCGCTGAAAAATCAACAGAGACCGGATAATTACAGGGATTGTTTAATAGCTGTTGATTTTGGGGGCCCAGGAACACGATAGATATTGTTCACTCTGTTTGTAGCATATATTGTTTGTTTTAATAGAAACAAAATGACCAGTAAAATAAGTAAAAAAAATAAATAAAGGCAATATCAATTTCTTGTAATATTTTTTTGGATAAAATAATGTCTTTTTATTTTACACTATTGAACTGACCATGTTTTCAAATAGCAAATGTGCATATACATATATCTATGTATAAAGCAACGTTGTATATATATGTATGTATGCATTTACGTATGTATATATGTATGCATTTATGTATGTGTTCATGTATGTATGTATGTATTTATGTATGTATGTGTTTATGTATGTATGCGTTGTGCCACGGCATCATAGTTAAAGAATTGATCTTAAGAGTCAAACTAACTGCATATTTGGAATCACCATTTTCGATCCGGTGTCTATTGACAGCAGAAGCTTTGAAACTTTTACTTTGTAAAGCGAAGCCTGCCTGTAGGTGGCGACCCGTGATGCCTTAGTATCTGTTGCTGAGTGATTTTTCAACTTCGGTTCTTACTTAAAGCATTCAATCACGAAAGATGAGCATTCCCGAAAGTGCATACGTATTGTTCATACATGAGCAAAGAAAAAACTGAAGTTAAATCTATACAACCTCATGACTAAAGTTAAAAAGACTTATTTTAGATGCATATGTTTTATAACAACATGAGCGTATGGAAGCAAGGAGAACAAACGAAGTAATTCAGTTCAAACCTTTATTGAGGGTCAAGGTGAATTGGTGTACACAGTCTACTAGGCGTCAGGAAGGCCGGAATAGGGATCCAGGTGTTATGGTAGGTTGGAGTCCTCTGGTGGTAGGCCTCAGGGAACAAACAGTGATAGGTGACCAAGCACTTTTGAATCAACTGCTGTCGCCGAGATGGGAGCTGCCGCTGCTGCTGCTGCAAAGAGTTGAGGGGATCGGCTGTTGCTGCTGCAGCTGCTGCTGCTGCTGCTGGGAAGAGCTGAGGGGAACGGCTGTGGCTACTGCTGCTGCTGCTGGAAAGAGCTGAGGGGGACGGCTGTGGCTGCTGCTGCCGCTGCTAGAAAGAGCTGAGGGGAACGGCTGTGCTGCTGCTGCTGCTGCTGGAAAGGGCTGAAGAGAACTTGCGTGGCTGCTGCTGCTGCTGATACCGTCAGCGAGGCGATCCGCTCTGGTTGGCAATCTGCCGGGTACTGACTTTTTTCTCTGACGGTCGGCTTATTTATACAGCGAGCGCGGACGTAGTAGGGGACATAGCGGCTCCGAGGAAAAAATGGCCGTCGTATTTTTTATTTGTGTTAGTTTTCCGTAATTAACCACACATCAGGGATTCGCTTATTTGGAGGTATATTCAGTTGTATATATCCCATCAAAGCTGTAAACATTGCGAATCAGCTTATGTAGGAATTACGTCGCGACCGTACTCCGTGACCTAACTATTTATGTTTGAAGTGCATGTGAGAGGGGTTGTCAGGTGTATTGTTAATATTTCTACTCCTAATTAAGTTGATGCCGTTAATGTGTTTTCCACCCGGATGATTTGCGGGTTATGCTGTTGATGTGGGTGTGGGAGTGGATGTGTTTTGACACCCCGATGTGTGTTTAATACGGCTCTGAACATTTTGCCGACAAACAACATTTGTCTCCGCGCCGCCATTGTTGTTCCATAGTTCCTCCTCGTCCCGTGCTTCGTTTATGTAACTGTGTGGGGATCTTGCGATATAACACATATATATTTAAACATAATCACAGTAATATTGGCAGTTCAACACGGATATACTTTCGTATCATACTCAGGACTTATTGCGTTTTATTTATGGTTGGAGAAGGTGACAGTAGTTCAGTGGTTAACGACACAAATTGACCACCCGTGTATCGCAAGGTCGAATCCAGGTCATTCCACAGACATCACTTTCGCCAAAGGTATTAGCAACTTTCACGTGATTCCCCCCCCCCGTAAGTACTTGATTTTTTTCTAAAAATAATTCTGACTAGAAAAATATCGGGGAAACCAATGCCAATCATAGAATCTTTGGATTCATACAGGATCATGTTGATATATAGTTTACTAACAAAGTAACTTTGGGAGTAATGACGACTCAGGTGTTAATCATCCCCTCAAACCTACCGAATCGGGTTCTCACCTTCCTAGTGTACTTTAACGTTCTACGCAGGACCATGAATTGCGACTAATATAAACAGCGAAGAGCAGAATAAATAATACAAACCATCTTCACAACAAATTACGAAAGTTGAACTTCATCTTAACAAGAATGAATCCATTCCGAAGATGCGTTTATTAGAACTGTGTGTGTGATTTTTTAAAGCAAGAAACTGACAGACAGGTAGTTCTTCAGTTAAATTATTTCACCAAATGGCCGCAATTCTCTAAACCATCACCAATAAACTGTGTCTAATGTACCAAACTGCCGTAATTGTAAGAAAAAGAGTCGCATAACTTCTTTTCTAAGATGAAATTTTATAACAATTTTTTTAATTTATTAAACTTGTTTCAAATAAAAATGGAAGTTTAACTTAATTTCTGAAAACCATAAAATAATTTGAATAAAAATTGATTCATTTTAAAATTTATTTCTTAAATATGCAATCGTTTATATTGGTTTAAAATCATCAAAACTCAAACCGTTATTTTTGATCGTTTGTGAAAAAGAGATACAGTTTATTGATAGTGGCTTACAGTTATGAATTGGAAATGGCAATCACTAGGTGAAATACTTCAATTTGACCGATCATTAAAATATTATTTTGAACTTAGGCGTGACGAACCATCTTCTAGAGATCCTTAGAAACATGCCAAAATGATGGAGGACATAACGGTAACCTTCATGGCCAATGGAGTCGGTAAGACCGAGTTCAAATCAAATTGGATCATCCTCCGGTTAGGTTATGTAAATCACTGGAAGATGTCGAACAAAAAATTCGTGTTTTCTTTTTTGCGAAAACGCTGGACAATATTTAAGGTGCTCAACGAACACTTCGTGGTTTTTTTTTCATTTTTTATTTTTTTTTTACCGAAAACAATGGCCAATGTTTAAAACACTAGAAAACTGGAAAAAGTAATTAAATTCGAAAACAACTATCGTATGGTAATGTCACTGAAAAAAAAAAAAAAGATACTTGTTCAGTTTATAGACCGTGCTGAAAAAAAAACAAAAAAAAAACGTAATCTTAACATATGAAATAAAAACAACAGAAAGAACAACGTAATCTTAACATATGTAGGGCGGGGCTTTAATTATTCTGTACTTTCACTTTATAATTGAATAAACAAAATATACAGTAAGAAATAATAAACAAATTCTACCGTTTGCTAATTGTCGGCTGCTGCGATTTCATTGGCTAAGCGTTATGGCACTTTCCGGCGGCTTTTGTAATCTACACAGAATAATATCCATACAATTAGACACAGTTAATCAATCACAACACTCTATCAAAATGTTATATAGGGGTTTCATTGAGAGAGTTTTATTAAGAGAGTTTTAGAGAGAGGGATGTTGTAAGACTCAGAGAGGGAGATGTTGTAAGGGAGAGATTGTTCGTTTTATGACTATTCATATTTTAAAAAGTTCATTACTTAGAAGTGAAATATGGAAGCTCTTGGAGTGAAGAGACATTGTTCAGACAGTCTTAGTGTAGATATGAGATGTAGAGTTCACATTGTAGATATGAGATGTGTATGTCATGACATTTTATAACACAGACATATAGACATATAATAACAATTCAATTTACCTTTTTGTAGAATCACAACACAAGACGACGTTTTATAAAAACACATGATGGGTTTATTTCTTCACGACCGGTCGTAGTTTTCATCATCAAGAATTCAAAGCTTCACATATTAAGTTTCAAAGTAACCTATTTTTCCAATATGTTAAAAACATTATCTTGTAGCTGCATTCTTTCAATTGAATTTTCATAACAAAATTGACAGTGCACATTCTTTTCGAAAACTATTTTATCTCTATTCTAAATAATCGTTTGTTTTACATTCCTTTCTCTAATTCTCACACGTAATCTATTTCTAAACCTAAATTACGAGGTTCGAATTTAGCCTATGCTATTTCATTTTCATTTTAACTAAATCTCTCTATTTTTATACTTACATGAAAAGGGGACAGCCCTTATCATGTAACAAAAAACATATAAGATATTAACTGATATATACTCGAGAGTCAAAATAATGAAAATAATATTATCTTGTCAAAACCCTATTTATAACCAATCTAGAATTATCTGAGAACAATCGTAATATTCTAACTAATGCATATAACCCAATCTAACTCAGAGATTGCTATGTTAAATTAATAAGACACTGGACATTTTACTTAATTTTCATATATTTTGTATGTTGTTGTAATTGTCTTTAAAAACTCCGCGTTGTCCGGGAACACTAACTTAAAACATGAAAGTTTCGGTAAATGTTGAAAGTTAGTGTTCCTGGACAACGCGAAGTTTCTGAAGACAATTGAAAACAGCATAAAAGAAAATAGTTTTTCAGTTACCAATGAACGCCAATACATCGAACGAAGATTTCTGTTTTATCACCGAATTCTACATGTAAGTGCTTTTCGTGGTTTTTATGCTATTTTTATTTTTTCTGGAATTAACTTGTCAATTTCCTTTTGGGTGTGGGATGTCCCATAATGCATCACAAGCCAGCATCCACAAAGTGTACATGCGCAATTCATCCGAAACTTTGAATTAAACTGCTAACATCGATCATACTGTTCAACAGCTTCTTTCCAATATAAGGGAGATGTCTGCCAAAGGCTGATTGCAGCGCCATCTTTTTTTCGGCTGTTCATTGATGCGTTATCCTTGTTCTTTTTGTTCCGTTTCTCTCTCTACCCGTCTTCTGAATTCTCTTTTCTATTTTCAACTCAGCGATATCGTTGCCGTAAGACGCCATGTTCAGAATTAGTCACGTGATCTTACAACGGTTTACGTCAAATCATCCGTGTTTTTTCTTTGATTCTGTGTTGTTTTTGTTCTTTGTTTTCCTTTCCCCGTAAGTGTTCCCACATCGCCGTTGGTATTTTTATTACACTTTGATGGTCTGCTAAGCAATATTATTAATGCTTACCATTTTTTTTTACGTAGGTATTTTGATATTTTTTGGTTTGGTTTGTGATTTGATGTTTTTCACTTTTTATGTTTTTCTTCTTTCAAAATTTGTTTATTGCTTTCCAGCAGTGACTGAATAAGTGCATCATCCTTTTTCTTTGTTATTGTCTTCAGTTTTATTATCGACTTTTATTAGATTTCGTTTTTATTTGATTTTGCCTTTTTTTAAAAATCTCCCATTTTTATTTCTCTCTTTCATCTTCTCTTTTATTTAAAGTCTTTCTTTTCTTCCACATTTCTTTCTTTTTATTTTATTCTCTTTTGTTTTATGTTTTTTTAAAATTTTTCTCTTTTCATTTTCTCCTGTTTTTTTTTTCTCTTTGGTTGTCTATATTTATTTCTTTAGTTACTTTTATTTCCGTTGATTTTAATTTCATTTTACTTTAATTTTTTTTCCACCTCTTTTTTTTCTCTCTCTCGTTATTCCCTTTATTTCTTTTTGTTTTTAGTTCACTACCTTTTTCTTGTTTCTTTCTTTTTGAGTTTATTTTCCTTTCTCATTTTTCTTTGTCTCTCTTTCCATTGTTTTCTTTTTCTTTCTACTTTTTTTTTTTATTTATTTGTCCTGTTGACATTGTTATTTTCTTTTCTTCTAGTTTTTTTTCATTTTTACTTCTTTTATTTTCATTGTTTTTCTTTATTTAGTTTTTTGTTGTGTTTCCCTTTCTTTATTATATTTTTTTATTTACTTTGTTGCCTTTTCTTACGTTTTATCCATTATTTTCCCAGTCATTTCATTTTTCCTGCCTGAGATTTATTAACTTTATTTCTATGTTTCTTTTTTTTAATTCTTTTATAGGAAAAAAAGGCATCTGCCCCCGATAACAGGAAGTGGCCGTGGAGTTATCTCTTCTGATAACAAGAAACCAGGAAGTTATCTCCCCTGATATATCTATATAGAGGAAACATGGGGGCAGCTATTCGCTTTTTACATGTATCTTCGCAACGAACTGGAAGGACACATTTTACCACTTTACGAACAGGTTCAACGTTATAAAGCGGGAAATTCGTAAAACAACAGTGCACATTAAATAAAAAGGGGTAGGGTTGGGGTTAGGTTAGGGTTATTTAAGCAACTTATTGAGCCTCAAAAAGAAAACATTAACCTAAGACAAGAGATGATTCGCAGTTGTTCCAACATGTCACTAGCGAAAAAAAAAAAAAAAAAAAAAAAAAAACGGAACCGCCATCGATAGGACTGGATACTACTGACGAAGAACGGGTATTGTTTTGGAACACCTGGGACCGATACAAAGATGCATACAGATCGGAAGACCCAGTCGCAACCCAGAATGATCTATGGGAGACATATACACTGGAAGCAAACAAGCTACTCTTTGAACTGGTTAGGTAGAGAGGCTCAATTCTGTCATACATAAGTATTTTCTATATCAGTGACTATTATTCTTCCTTTTGCATTCTTTTTTCTGTTCAATTCTCTTAATCCCCTCCTTTTTTGTTAGTTTTATATTTTCTATCTATTTCTTTCCTCTTTTCCATTTCCACCATTATCATCACTCCCCTACCACTCGCTATTCACTTTTCTTGAAAAAGTTAATCCACTATGTAAATACTTTCTTGACGTTTCTTAAAAGTAACTTTTTTTTTATAATCATTAACGCCTTTAGAGTTTCCTAAGTAGTTTCAATCAACAAGTTATTTTTTATACCTTTAGCATTGCATGGCAGCTATCTTTATTTATAATTATTTTATGGGACTTGAAAAGGATTTTCTTTAGATCCATCCTCATAGACTTTGTCCCTCGAGTCAGCTGTCACTACAGTTTGGAATGATAAATTTGTCGACGTAAAGAAAACATCACTACAACTTTATTTTATCACTTTTATTGAATAAAATCAATTCAGGTAACTTAATTACATAGTAGAGCTGTCATCTATTCAATGTAGCCGCCTTCAGCTTCAATCACCGCCTCCAGCTTCAATCACCGCCTCGATACAGGTCCAGAACTGGGAGCCCACCTTTTCTACAAGTTTCGACAGGTGCTCGGCGAATACTCAGCGGCGATCAGGCTAGCTGTGGTGTTGTGGGAGGCCATGTTCGTTATGTTCTCGAAGTAGTTCAGTCGAGGGAGGAGTGGAGGCAAGTGAGAGAAAGGTACAGCACTCCTTCTGAAGCCAAGCCTTAGTCTCTTTGGACTTGTGGGCCGGAACCGAGTTCTGCTGCCACACCCAGGGTCTGCCAGATTACACCGACTGAAATTCAACTCGATGAGGTAGAACAAGGATGAGTCAGTAACACATTTATTTTCGAGATTGCGTGGCCAAGCCAAATTTTGTGTATTAAAAAAAAAACTTGCCAGCAGCAATTGGACTAATCAGACAACATTGTTGCCGAGCAGATGATAGATGGACTTAGAAACACCGAACACCAAAGGAGTATATAGGTAGATGCAGCTTCGCTTACTATATTTAAGCAGAAGTTTTCATGGTTCGTCTTCGGGGAGGCAATAGGCAATCAACTCTCCACTGCCACGCACCTTTTTGCGCTATCCGGTGTACAAATATCGAATACAAAACAACAAATCCAGGAGACTAAGGCTCATTTGACTCCACGGTATACCATACGTTGCAACGGATACGAAAAGACGGCAGACCCTAGAGGATCGATGTCAAAAAGATTCTTCAGCAGCTGGACTCAAGTGCCACTTTTGTGGAGTGAGTGTGCACCTGAAAAAGATATGTCATAAATTTGAGGAGTCCAAAATGGAAGCCACAAGCAAAGTATCGAGAAGTGGGGATTCATTCATATTCAATAATGATACCCCAGATAAATTTTCTGCTCGCAATCACTACAAGACACAGACGGCAAACGGACCTCACCTTGAGTGGAATGTGGAGTAACTTCAGGTGTACGCTCCAGAGCTACTCCCTCAGTGACAGTGATGCTTGAAACTCACGCAGGATCCGTGCATGTACTGAAAAATCTCGCGTCAACCACCTATCGGATACGAAGCATAACGGATAGTCGTTTACACATCAGAGTTGTCTTGTTTCTGCGCATAATAATTGACCCCATATGGATGCCCGCACAGAGAATCAGTCCTAAGGAAATCAGAAATAATCCCATTCAAGCCAACAGAAATCAGTAGACATGAACTGAAACAATGACTAATTCAACATATATCCATATCAACCACTATAAAAAAAAATGGAAGGTAAACGCTTAGAAATAAAATTATTCTCCGGGATAACACTGGCAACAATTCACCCCCATTCAATCAAGTTTCGATTATACCAGTACACATCAGAAAACTGGACGTATGGGACGGATATCACAGTCTACCGCTATCCCCAGCTTCACGGGACGCTACTACGCTCATTACCGAGTGGAGTCGATATAGGTACTGTTCCGCTCCTTAAAGATTCCATAGACCAGGGGATGGATACACCTATCGGTTTAATAATATCACCGTGGACATGGCTAGAAAAACCCGACGCATAGACGACAGCCTCCAATGGGATGATTCAATAGAATCTTCTACATCTGTCATTGCGAAAATAAGGGGATTGTATTTAATCTAAACAACTTTGACTTTGCCGAATTGGAGGTGGAGTTTGCAGAATTTCTGGTTACTGCCAACAGTGTTTAACCCACAAAAAGAATGACAGAAGCCATAATTCACTTTTCTACCTTTACATATATTACTGCGGTTAGATTCTGGTTTGGAATCGTGTCGTATGTCTTTTCACAAGCAAAAGTTATGCCACCCCTTCGTAGAAATATTGATGAAAAAAAGAACAGAAAGTTCAATTGAGATGAAACACTTGAGCACCTATTCCAAGAATCAAAGAGAGTAATATTGTAGAGGATTGAGAAAGGTATCCGAACGTTCAAAATGAACAGAGTAATTGTAGTGATAGTGCTGGAGACAGATTATCATAAAACATGAATATCGTACTTCATATTTCAGAAAGACTGTAGATCTGAGAGTGAAGTGAACATGAGTTGTGGGCGATGATCACTGGAAGCTGATTATGGCTGAATCCCGTTTTACAAATGACGCAGAATTGCCATATGCACCAGTTCCTATGGTCTACAGGCTGAAATCCTGCTAGATGTTCATACTCGGATGATGTGGATATGCTGATAACAGTAGATCACCTTCCGCTAACAAAATTATTTTCAAACCAGGCCCTGGAAAACATTAAAAACTTTCGCTTGTTAAATTTCAAGGGAAAGACACTGGTATGGTGGGGAACCTTCTGGGTGCCGAGATACTCAATCAGGGGCTAAATTAAGTTTTCAGAGACGATGTTATATCTGGAATTTGCACACCACCAGGAACCGCAAATCCGTCCACAAACCCTGAGCCCCCAGAAGACACCCCTCACCGAACCAGCAATGGGCTCGAACAGCACATCAACATCGGATCGTCCAGCGAGTATGATAAAAAGAAATAGAAGTTTACGATACCAGAGGAAGATGTACACATCTGGTCAGTTCTCCACCGGTAAGACAACCTTCATATCGTAAAACAAGGAAAAAAATTATCGCCACGAATGCGTAGAAAATTACACGATTTTTCTGATGTCCGCTAAGATGACCACGACAATTCATCCTATGACGATGGGGGAAGTCTTGCATGTATACGTAAAAGAATCATCTGCTCCTGATATGTGCAGTTATCTCCCCTGATAAAAAGAAACCAGGATGTTATCTCCTCTGATAGCTATATATAGAGAGGAGACTTTGGGGGCAGCCATTTGCTTTTGCGTTAATCTGGAAAGAAACATTTTCTCACTTTACAATTCCCACTGCGTTTTCCTTTCTTTCATTTCTTTAAAATATTTTTCTTTATCTCCACTTTGTTCATTTTTAATTTCTTTTTTTTTTATCAGCCTCCTTTCGTTTTCTTTTCATGGCTATATTCTTTCTTTATTAATTCTTTCATTTTCTTTTCTTCTTTCGTTCCGCCGCATTTTATTTTTTCTATCTTTTTTCCCATTTTTCTGTTCTCTTTTCATCTCGCTTTGTTTCTTCCTCTTCCCGCTACTCCTTTCTCTTTGACTTCCTTCTGCTTTCTTTTTTCTGTTCAATTCTCTTAATCCCCTCCTTTTTTGTTAGTTTTATATTTTCTATCTATTTCTTTCCTCTTTTCCATTTCCACCATTATCATCACTCCCCTACCACTCGCTATTCACTTTTCTTGAAAAAGTCAATCCACGATGTAAATACTTTCTTGACGTTTCTTAAAAGTAACTTTTTTTTGTAATCATTAACGCCTTTAGAGTTTCCTAAGTAGTTGCAATCAAGAAGTTATTTTTTTTATACTTTTAGCATTGCATGGCAGCTATCTTTATTTATAATTATTTTATGGGACTTGAAAAGGATTTTCTTTAGATCCATCCTCATAGACTTTGTCCCTCGAGTCAGCTGTCACTACAGTTTGGAACGATAAATTTTTATCACTTTTATTGAATAAAATCAATTCAGGTAACTTGATTACATAGTAGAGCTGTCATCTATTCAATGTAGCCGCCTTCAGCTTCAATCACCACCTCGATAGAGGTCCAGAACTGGGAGCCCACCTTTTCCACAAGTTTCGACAGGTGCTCGGCGAATACTCTGCGGCGATCAGGCTAGCTGTGGTGCTGTGGGAGGCCATGTTCGTTATGTTCTCGAAGTAGTTCAGTCGAGGGAGGAGTGGAGGCAAGTGAGAGAAAGGTACAGCACTCCTTCTGAAGTCAAGCCTTAGTCCCTTTGGACTTGTGGGCCGGAACCGCGTTCTGCTGCCACACCCAGCGTCTGCCAACGGCTACCTGATTGCACCAGGGGATCACCACACTCTTCAGCACATCCATGTATACTTTGGTGTTGACTTTCAAGTCGACTTCGAAGATGTGAGGTGGCATGATGTAGCCCTCACTCGCAACCAGACCAAACACCATAACCATGGCCGGAAACTTTGTTGAGCTGTGTCCTCAAGCGTTGAACCGTATGGATTTGCATTTTGAGGGTGTTGGCAATGGTTCTGTTGCCATGATTTGGATCGATAGAGAGTATGAGTTGTACTGCGGCGCATCTCCTATCTCAGTCGTTGAACATTGTGTCACTTTCAGACATGATAGAAGGCTCCTATCGTTCTTGCAATTTGTACACAACTGGCCAACTAGTAGATGGTCTGCAACCAAAAAAGAAAACCGGTTTTAATCAAACGAAAATGGAATCATTTAGTCTTTTTGTAGGGTAACAAGTTTATCGTTCCACCCTGTACGGATTTGCTTCCGCGTCCTGTGACGTAGAAGACAGTCAAAGTATACCATCGTTTTCGGTCTGAAGCCAGATCGACAGCTTCCTTCCAGCTTCTACCTCTCACACGATAATTTGTATCCAATTCATTCTTGGTCTTCCTCTTCTTTTCCCACCAGGAATCCACCGGAGCACTTGGTTAGCAAATCCCTCTTACATCGACTTATCTTAGAATATATTCAACGATTTTACCATTTATGCACGATAAATTAAGCACGACAAATCACAACTCATGGCTCCTGGAAAAAAACGATTTTAATATAGACGGATGGCCATTTTTTTCTGCTTTTTTTTTACGCTAAAAATCTTTCTAAAAAAATAACCTTTCAGACATAAGGGGATATTTAAAAAAAATCTAAAAGAAAAAAAATTTTTGTTAAAAAACAAAACAAACCATTTTTTAACTTAAGGGATTCCGGTATTCATATATATGGATCGGCTCATTCCCCCACAACAAAAAGTAAACAAACATTTTTAAACTTAAGAGAATATATATATATATATATATATATATATATATATATATATATATATATATATATATATATATATGTTTGATTCGGATTTAAAAAAAAATATTTTACGTCAGTCTGAAAAAATCACTTATTTATACTTTAGAAAATATTTTGTGTGTCAAAAAACAAAAAACAAAAAAAACAAAAAACAAACAAACAAAAAAAGCAAACAAAACAAAAAAACAGCACGGCAATCGGTTGCTTCTTGTCGTGTTTGATGTAAGAATTCCAGGTTGCTCGTCGTTCGTAAACAGTAAAATCCGCATATCTGAGCCAACTTAGACATCGTTTGCAGATTAATGACAAAAGCATTTGTTTGTTTGATATTTGCTAACGTTTCTGCTTAAAATAGAATTTTAGATGTGTCTTCATATTATATAATAGGCTCAATATTTAGTCCGTCAGTCTGTCACGTTTCAATTTAAAGGAACATTTTTAATGCTCCACGTGCGTCCATCATTAATCAGCCAATCGTTGTGTCAACATCGTGTTTGAAATTAAATTCTCATCTCTAGATGCATACATTAAATAGGCACATCTTAAGAAAATATCTGTTGTTGTTGTTGTTGTTGTTGTTGCGTAAATCATAAAAATTCGATTTATATTTCATTTATTTTATGTCTGTCTGTTTGTCCATGCAGCTTGTCCTTTTGTTTTTGCAAGTATATAATCGACGTTAGAGCGTTTCATTTCAGACAGTTAATCAATATCATTTAATAAATTAAAAACAAAAATGCGAAATACAATTAAATATCGGTTATACAAATTTAAAAGCAAAACAAATTATAATCGTAATTAAAAAATATACTTCAAATGTAAATCAATTTTAAAAACGAAAAGATTATAAATAAAATTTTCTAATCGCGAATCAGAATAATTTTTTGCAGAAAAGAAAAGGTCGGTAAAAATATTATTCAAATAAATTGCGCCACTGTGTGCGGTTTGGTTTTATTTTAATTGAATTTTATAAATAAAAAAATAAAATAAAACTAACCCCAGCTTATTTTCAGTTGCGTCTACCAATAAAAATGCGTTAACATTGGAATGGTTTTCAACATTACATTAACATTATTGTTCCTGCAAAAGTCGAGGAAATAATAAATGCAGCAAATGTTAAGTCAACGTTTCTCTTAAGTATTTCACTCACTGAAAATAAAGATTAAAAAAGTAATAATTAAATAAATAAAAAAAAATAGAAAAGAAAAAAAATTAACGTGTTATGCGTTTGAAAGTAACAAGTTGCAGCGGAAAAATTTATTTCAAATTTAAAGACATGTCAACTTTTGAGAAAATTATGATGAAGATGGGATGACAAATTATTTCCACGCACACAAATACACACACACATACACACAAATACACACACATAAAATTTCGTGATAAATCACAGACCATTTATGCCTGAATATTTTAACTTTGAACGATTCTAAGTTCCCGATTAGTTGACGGATTCCAAAGTGAAATTGACCGCTGTATTTGCCGTGCCTGTTTTAAGCCCTAGTACATTACGATTCATCTGGAGTTATCTTTAGGGGTCGGTTTTAAGTAAAGAACTGTGTGGCATCTATATCTATCTATCTATCTATCTATCTATCTCTCTCTCTCTCTCTCTTTCTTTCTCTCTCTCTCTCTCTCTCTCTCTCTCTCTCTCTCTATATATATATATATATATATATATATATATATATATAAGAGTTTGTTTGTGATACAAATTTACAAATAGCAGAAAAAAAAGAATTCTTTTAAACCCTAGACGTCTTTCGCCATCCTAATCAGAGGCCAACGATGGCATTTTTAACTTTAAAAAAAAAGAAAATATGGGGGAGAAATTAAAATTAATAATGAACATGGGAAGGATAAATTTATAATTATGACAAAATGTATGAATATATCATTACTCAGGGGAGTTAAGATTATTTAAATTATGATTTACAACATTTATTCTTTAAAAATCAGGGTTACAAAATACATTGAATTATTTCCTTTTTCCATATAATTTCGAAAATTTGTCTTTTTTCTTCAGAGGCAAACGTTTAGTAAAAGGAATTTACATAGACTGGCTATAATTTTTCTGGTTAGCACATTATATTATATAGAAACATATTCAGATGCAAAAAGATATTTAAATTGATACTTGACACACACACACACACACATATATATTATTTTATATATCTACATAAAATTGAATGCATCTATTTTCAGTACTTATTTCGACAATGTTCGACAAACTATAATATTACTAGGGATGGCCTCTCTAGACTTTTTAAGCAGATGCTACGACGACAAAAGTACATTCATAAACGAAATATGCCAAATAAATACTTCATTAGCGAACCACTACTGTGAGTTCAAGGAAAGTAGGCGACTGTGCTGACTATGTTTAAATGAGAAATTACCAATCCTAAACTTTAAAGAACCCCAAAATTGATTAAATTGCAGGAGTGAAATAGCAAACGTAAATATAAGCAAAATGAACTTTACATTACACACACACACGCGCACACGCACACACATGCACACACACACGCACACACGCACACACGCACACACACACACATGCACACACACGCACACACACACACGCAGGCGCGCACAAATAAACAAACAAGCAATCAACAAAAAATATCAGACAAAAACACATAAATAACGTACTGGACTTCTGAAGAGCTTCCTAAGATCTTGGTATTTCGTTATCTTTTTTCTCTCAGCTCTATTTAATCCAGCATCATTGGAGATGCTAACTTCCACTAAGGCTGCTAACTGTCCCATATCACTATGTCAGTCAGGTTTATGTTCGTTAAGCAATCGAAAATGCTATTGTAAATCAGATGCGTGATAATTTAACGGACTGACAATAGACGAACAGAACTTTTCATATCGACTTATCAGGGTATCTAAAAAGATTATTTCAAACTAACAAATCGAAGAAAAAAAAGAAGCATTTTAAAACAAAAGTGTGACAGACTAATAACGAAATAACTTCTTATTCAGATGTTTGGACGCATCTAACATAAGATGCGTTCATTGAATTTGCGGATTAGTGATAAAAATTATATCGCAAACTGAGACGTGACATACCACCAGACTGACTGAAGAATGTATTGCGTTTCTAATAATAGTTTATGTGCGACTCAATATTTCCACATATCTTCAGTTCTTGTTGCAATTCTTACTTTCGAAGATTCTGTAGTTGATTTATTATCTGCGCAGAATCATTTCATCTTTCTTCATTTCTGTCCTTTTAGCCATTCTACCAATGAAATTATCGGACTATTCTGTTACTATCGGTGGCCTTTGCCCCGAATACCGTACATCAATCATTAATTGCATTGCTCCTCGTCTGCTTTATGTTCAATGTTTCAAAGTGGCTAAGGATATTAAATGGAAGATGACGGTAGCTCAATGATTAATGACACAGCCAAACAACCTGGATATGCCAAGTTCGAATCCAGTTTATTCAACAGAAACACGATCACTTAGGATGTTGACAGCTTTTACGTGGTTTAAATATTACTAGATAAATATTGGGGGGAACCAATGCCAACAAACAGATTCGACTGATTTATACGAAATGAATGAACGATGATTTAAAATCTAGCCGAGTGAAGTTGTTGAGAAAATATTTATGTTATTGTGTCCGAGTCGGATTTTACAGATACAGCAATCATCAGCACGATGTGTTGAAAATTCAAAAATTTTTCTGTTACGAAACAGGTGCTGTAAAAAATTAAAAAAAAATGGTAACATGTTTTAAGAAATAAATGGTAAGATAAATAAAATCTCGGTATTTGAAATATAGCTAAGATTAATCAAATTTTGCTATTTGATATATATATATATATATATATATATATATATATATATATAATTTTTTTCCCTCTTCTTCTTCCCTGATTTTTTCCTCTTCTTCCCTGATCTTTCTTATTATGTCCCGGCAGTCGTGTGAAAAGCATATCTTATTTTTCTTTTATTAATATTATTGGAATTTTCCCCCTTTCTTTTCTTTGTACATATTTATGAATTATTCCATGGATTTCGGCCTTTTGGATTATTTTGGACCATCCTCCAATTACGTGATTTCCTTGGATTTTACTTGTGCAAATGGAAACTCAATTAACTTCTTGGAGTTATATTTTTGGATTTTACCGTCATTGGATCATTTACCTTTCATCAGACTATCCATTCACGTGTAATCACCCTTTTCTTCACCATATCCCCTCTGCTTTACTTTTTGCTATCAAGTAAGATCTTTGACTTACTTGTAGTTTTCATCAAATACTTTTGTATGCAAAATCCGATCCCGCATTTTGCTAATTCCTACTCTCTGATGAGAAGGAAAGTATTTCTTCGAAACTCCGCGGATTAAGGACTATCCACTTATCAAGTGTTTCCTTTTCAGATTAAATGTTTTTAACTCTTTTTGTAAGTGTTTTTAACATGTTTTATTAACTGTTTGCTCATATATATATATATATATATATATATATATATATATATATATATATATATATATATATATATAATAAATGAACTACATAAAAAAATCCAGGACTTAAAGGAGGAGAATACCGGGATGATGCGTTGTTTTGCATGAACTCTACAAATAGGCTGAATGAAAAAACAAAAACAAAAAACAAACAAAAAATAAACAATTCTTCAGTAAGCTAAACCTAGATATAACAATAGACCCAAACCATAAAGGTGTAAACCCAAAAGTAACGAAAAAGAATTAAGGGACGTAACTCTAATAATAAAAATATATTCCATGAGAGTGACCTCCCCTTGTGACGAAAAAGTTAACTAATCAATAATAATCCGAAATCCAACAAAATAAATATTAGAATAGATATGCATAAATGTAGTAATGAAAATTATAAAAACACACGGAAAGAACAAATAACAGAAAAAATTGGAAATTAGGACTAAAACAAAAAATAAAAAAATACGAAAATAAGGTTAAAAACAAGAATTTGGTTTGAACGGTACCCAAGATGCCCGTACTGTAACAACTCGGAGATGGAATTTCTTTTCCCAAACGAACGCACCAGGTTTAACATGTACAAAATTACCTTTTTTGGTAACATCGGACGGAAATCACATCCGACGGGTTGACGAGAAAGAAAATTTTTATGAAAACATAAAATCATAAAATTTTCATCCATTAATGAATGGATTCAAGATGAAATAAACAAGAGTTATGTTAAAGAAAAAAAATGGAAGTCTGAATTTCAACAAAAGTTTGTACTATATATATATATATACATATATATATATATATATATATATATATATATATATAAACACTAGCGAATAAATACTGGGAACTCAAAGAAAGTGGACATTCGCCGGTAGTCGAATGGAAAAGAATAAGACAAGCTATAACGTCTAGGCATTTAGACGACCCATGTAAATTATGCCTTCATGAAAGATTTGCTGTCCTGTGCTTTAAAGAACCTCAAAATCTATTAAACTGTAGAAGAGAAATAGCAAATAACTGTGTTCACAAAATAAAATTTACTCTAGGATAGCGATACAAAATAGTTTTAAAACTAACAAAAACAATAGAAAATAAACAAATAAATAAATTAAATAAACACGAATATACATAAACGATCACACATATATGTATGTATATATATGTATATTTATGTGCATATATGTATGTACACATATGTATATTTATATATAAACTAACAACAAAAAAAAGAAAATGTCTGCCTTAAACCACTAACCTAGTTTTAAAACAGATCCTTTGTTCGATAAAATGCATGCCCATTGGCTGATAGGAAGGGGCACGGTGGATACTAGAAAGCTGATTGGCTAACTAAATCCTCAACAGAAGAGGACCATATAAAAACGATAAACAACCACAGAATTCGCGCATAAGCCTGACGAATCCTAGAGTGGATGAAACGACGAAGGTTCAGTGTAGCTTAATCGCCATATATATTTTATAAATTACTATATATATATATATATATATATATATATATATATATATATATATATATATATATATATATATATACAGTGCATCACAAAAGTGAATACATCCCTCACATTTCTTCAAATATTTAAGTATATCTCCTCATGGAACAACACTAAAAAAGGATTTTTGATACAATGAAAAGTAGCTTGCATGCAGCATATATAACAGAGTTAATTTATTTCCCCCATTATATGTATGCTATAATTAATAGAAAAATATTTATTTCGGCTCTTGTTGGCATCAATCACTTTTGGGCAATTTCATATAGCAACAACAGACAATTAACAATGATTAGTCATATCAAATAGTCAGTCACTATTTTACCTAGGTCTGTGGTAGAAATTGTTAATTTATACGTTTTTCAAATGTACGAGGAACGTTCCAAAAATAATGCCCCCTATTTTTTTTATTCCGTTTAACAAAAGGGTATTTGAGAATAGTAGTAACCATGTAAAACAATAAATTCTGGGGCGCAAAAGGTCATTCGTTTTAATGGAACTGCACCCGTCTTCGTATCTCTTCGACTTTGAGAGCTTTAAAAAGATTTTACTTATGGAACGGTCCTCATATTAATGAGTAATTGACTGCAACAAAATCCAATAGCAGTCGGACTCGGTATAATTGATTCCAAACAGTATCCATTGGTAAAAAAAAAAACAACGAAAAAAAAAACGCGAACTTTTAGATGGAAACGTCCTGAAAGAAAAAGACTGATCGATTTTATAGTGAGGTTTAATGAAAAAAAAATTAATTTTCTGATATTTTATTATTTTTTCGTTTGAATTTAGAAATCGAACTCCGAAATGCAAGCAATTAATGGACCCTTTTCTCTGTGGAGGGCAACGCGAGGAGATTAGTTCATCTTTGGAGGCAGCGGCATGGAACGCAGTTAAAACTTAAAAGAATCAAATAACAACAAGCTCCCTATCATTTCATCGAATCGATGTAGCACATGAGAAAAATCCTAACTGCAAAATGATTAAAACGCAAACCAAAGAATGCGAATAAATTCATGATTTTATACGAATTCCCAATATGCGAACGAAAATAATAGCCGCAAGCAATGAGAAAATCGCAAAGAGAGCAGAACTTCCGCCAAAGTTCAACATAATCACAACTTTTAATATGAACATTTTTGCAATGAATTGGTGAGTTGATGTTATGACAACCCCTCCCCAAATTGTTAGGAATTAAATAAAATGTCGTAAAAATATAACAATAAAAAAAGGAAATAAGTTACCTGTATAATCATCGAAGGTTGTTTACCGATGCACATAAAGGAAATTAGAATAGGATTGATAATCAAGGTGTGGCAGTGAACGGGAACAAAAGAACCGGATATATATTTAGAGTTATCTTACGGACAGTTTTAGGCGTGGCGGTGGGTTTTACGGCAGTTGGAGACAATTTGCGGACAGTCTTGCGTTTGCGACGGTTGGCGACAGTTAGAGTAGAGGACAGGTGCGAGTTAGACACTGTGGAAAGCAGGTCGTGGCTTGGACAAAACTGAGTGGGCTTTAAGAGGTGCAGATGAGCTGACATCAACTGATGAACATTGCCTACATAGAACGAAAATGCAAACGTTAGTGTGTATAGGGTCGATGGTGTCGCACACATACTCAGAATGTAATTGCTGAAAGTATCGGAGTTTGTGTTTTTTGTGTTTTATTTTATCTTATTTTTTTGTATTTGTGAGCCAGTGCACTCCTTTGGAAGTCGCCAATTCGTGGGAGAAGACGGCACATCCAGAATGAGAAGAGAAGAGGGGAGAGAAGAAAACTACTGAAATAGCGTTGGGGTAGGCAATCGTCGAGCGAGCGGATTATATGTGGTATTACAACCCAACGATTTAGACCCTTTTTTTGGGGGGGGGAAAGTCAAATGTCAGCAGCCAAAGTTCAAGATTCTAAGGTTGAAATATTTAATGCTAAGACTCCTAGTTTGTTTCTGGCACGTCGTTCGATTTTTTTTTTCTGAGAAGCACTAGCATAAGGAAGGTGACGGTAGCTAAGTGATTAACGACCCGAACTTACAACCAGGGTGTGCCAAGTTCGAAGCCAATTCATTCCATATAAACACTTTTAATTTGCTGTTTCCCTTAAGTACCCGAATTCTTACTAGAATAAACATTCTATCCAGAAAGATATAAGGGAAACAAATGCCAACAATGACCATTATTACGTCCGGTCGTTTTAATTGGATGAGTTTTTCCGTTTGTATTTTCAGTTTTCTATATGATCTCATGTTTTTCGTCTCAAATATTGACTCCTGTCCATTTGACTGGATGTTCAAAGTGCAGGCGTTGACACAGTTCCCAGTGGGTTACGTTTCCGATCCAGCCATGTTTGTTTCTCTATTCTTTTCGGTTAATTTGATGACAGTTTTCGCCGTTTCGTTTTTTGTCCATAGTGTATATTTATTATTTTACTTAATATTATCAACCATGGTTTTTATGGAATGCGTTCTAATAGCATCATTTTCTACGCTTTTGAAAAGCGATTCGGTTTTTCTGCCCAAGTGTCCTTTCCGTAGTGATGTCACCGTGCTTTCATACATAATGTCCAATAAGTAGTCCCTGTAGCTGCTTCTGTTTTCGTTTCACTTTTTTTAGACTACTATATCATTTATTTTATTTTATTAATTTTATTAGACTAATAATTAAAATTTCCTCTGATCGACCATTTTAAAGGCAAAATAAGAAAATTAAGCAAAAGGAATTAATTTTATCCTCATTTAGTCTCTCCTCTCGTGGACGAACATTTCTCCTTAATAAAACCTTTAAAACTGCAATAAGTCTCCATTGTTCCATGCATGAGTTTTATTCGTTTAAGTTAAGCAACCGATCAACACCCATTGGACGATGCAAATGTATAGGGAACAGTTCACATAGAAAAGCGACGACCGCGCACGTATGCAAAAAAAATACTTTTATTCATTGATTACGCACATGCTCACAAGTACACGTTTGTTGGAATATGAAAACGTTACAGTCTGATTGATTTTTTCAAACCATCTAAGCAATATTTTATGTACGTTATGAACATATGTTCAAAATGTTGGAAATAATTTTGCAATAATATATATATATATGCATTCTTCCTCTAAATTTCTCCCGTTTTTAGCTTTGCTTTTTCTTTTCTTATCCCCCTTTTTCCCCCTTTTCCGCTTATTTCTCATCATCTTCATCCTACTCTTATTTTTCTTCACTGTCTCCTCCTCTATTTCTTATTCATCTACTTCCAACCCTTCGTATCCTATCTGCTCTCTTTTTTCTTTTGTTGTTCTTCTTCTTTTCCCTCTTCTTTTTACTCTCTGTCATCCACATCTTCTTTTTCTTCCTCCGACACTTTTTCCTTATTTCAGTTCCTTGTCCTCTAATTTTTTCGTTATGTTGTTGTCATTATTATCATTATTATCATCATTATTATTATTATTATTGTTGTTGTTGTTGTTGGGGTTGTTGTTGCTTTTCTTCTTCTTCTTCTTCTTCTTCTTCTTTCTTACGTTGTTACTAATCTTTTTTTATTATTATCCGAAGATTTTATTTCTATTTAGTCTATAATTATATCTTTTGATTCTCTCTTTTATAAATTACTACTACTACTACTACTACTACTACTACTACTACTACTACTACTACTACTACTACTATTAAGGATAACGCAATTTTGCCTTGTCATTCCGCGTTGGTAAAAACAACACATTTTTTTTTTTAGGTCGGCACGCGCTCAATCAGTTCAAATCAGTCGGTTCGTACTTTTGATCGATGTATTGATCGAAATATTTCTACTTCAATGAAACTAACTTTCATTTCATAAGTCATATATTTTAACTGATTGCGCGCGCACACACACACACACACATACACACACGCACACACACACACATATATATAGTCTTCATTTTCGACTATTTCGTGAATGGTAAAACTAGTAATTTCGAGTATATTAGTTGTCCATTGTGTAGACGTTACTCTTCTCGTCTTGCTAATCATTTAAAATCGTGTTTTTATTCAAATTTCTTCTCAAGATTCACTATGGCTGCTGTATGCTGAATCAAGTAACGTTTCCCAATTAAATGAGTGTAGAGCAGTTTCGATTACTGGTGCATTCCGAGGTTAAATAGCTATTGAATGTCGTTTGTATTTTTTTCAGACAGGATCCAAAGATTTCATATTTTACGTTAACTATCAATTAGTGGAAGCTAGACGCTTGCAAATCGAGTCTGTAAATAAAAGGGTCAAACTACAGACAAAATATTAGGTAGGAAATAGAAGAAAATATAATCCATGAATTAATGATTCCAATAACTGTACCCCGAGCACAACTTAAAAACTTTGATTATGCGAGGTTCCCATTCAGCACATAGTTACCTTATTTTTTTTAACAACGTCGACCTGGCAGGGATTGCTTGGGACCATTTCTAAATACATATATACTTTAGGGCGGCCAACTTAAAAGTAACCCGAACTCTTTAATCTTTCTCTAATCAATTTTTTTTTCAGATTTAGCTTCCTAATTTCTTAAAATCAACATGTAAATTATTTTTAAGTACAGTGTTTTCGCTGCAGTAGAGAATAGTGATTGTGGAAGCCTATCAGAACAATAAGTAGAGGGTTATGGCCACTACGTTCTCCGGACTTGTTCTCATGTGATTTTTATCTTTGGGGGATTTTAAACCAAACGTTTATGCAAATAATCCTCACAATCTAGACCAAGTAAACGAGAACATTACGTCATAAAAATGGCGCCATCTATAATATAAATCTCACCTGTCTGTTTAAATGTATATATGTATGTATGTATGTATGTATGTATGCCTAAAACTTAAGACTGAAGCGACGGATTTTCACGAGATCAATATCGTTTTGAAGCTCGACCCAAATATCAAAAAATTGGCTAAAGCATCAATTCCTTCACTCTCAACTGGGTACTTTTCTACAGGAAGGGCCCACTTTTTTTCGCCGATATTTTCGAAAGTCATCCCCCTTTTTCAATTGCCTAGCCTTAATTTAAACCTACGTCATTTCCGGTTTGGCGATGGTCGCAACTTCAAAGACATCACGTTCTTTTTCACGGTCTTTTCCTCCATCGTGGTACGGGTTCGAGCCTGCCTACTACCACTTTTTTTTCTTAACATACACCTTCAAACACCCGGGCAACGCCGGGCACTCAGGCTAGTACACAATTAAATCACCAAATAGAGATAGAGGATAACCGTACTCAGTGGGTGATATAATCATTTTTTGATGTCATCCACTAAGCACGACAATTTATTATTTTTGCTTTAATGCACGACATCGTTATTTGTTAGTTGTCCATCGGATCCGATGATGACGTTTTCGTTTTGCATTTCATCTATGAATACGGAGGTGGCTCTGCAACCCCAGCCTGGAAGCATAAAATCTTAGAACAGTGGAGACATCGGAAGTCAGTTGTTGTGATCAATGCTAAGGCTGCTCTGCGGTGTATCTCTCTGGCAGCAGTGTGTTTCTAGCATTCAGCCTCTTCAAAATTGGCAGCAGCTCTATGAACTGAGCCTCGCCATTTTAGTCTGTTCATGGCATAACACTCCAGCTCATTCGGTTTGATGTAGAACCACTGGAGATTGCCTTTGACCATGTCCTCATACTGCGGTCGACCTTCGTTTCGTTTGCCAGCCTGGAGCTCCTCGTACACCAGTCGTTTCGTCATCCGACACTCCTCTATTCAAATCACGTGTCCAACCCATAGTAGTTGGGTTTATATGATAGTGACCTCTATGCTGGTGGACTTTCCATGGTCAAGCCCCTCCAGATTGGTGATGCGGTCCTGTCAGCTAATTCTCAAAATGGAGCAAAAATCTCCAGTTTCTTGATATGCTTGCGATAGTGTCCACGTCTCATAACCATAGAGCTGGGAGGGAAGAACCACAGCATTGTAGACCTTCAGTTTTGTAGATTGGCTAATGTTATGTTGAGCACTCGATTATGGAGTCTGTCCAGTACTTGACTTGCCTTGCCAAGCCACTATATGAGATGGTGTTCTCCAGATATTTGAAACGTTCCACATTGGAAAGTGGTGCGTCGTCAGTAGTGATGGTAGGGGGAGGGGAGTGGGAGTATGGTGCAGGCTGGAAGAGCACCTCTGTCTTTCCAAGATGGATTGTCAAGCTGAAGAGCTTGGATGCTTCAAAGAAGCGGTCCAGCATCTGCTGCAAATCTTGTTCTGTATGGGCGACTAAAGCGCAGTCATCAGCAACGAGAACATCTTGGAGGAGAGTTTGCAGTTAGTGAACGCAGGTCAAAGAGAGAGCCGTCTAAGCGGTAACGAATGTAGACTCCCTTCACCAGATCTTGGACAGCATCGGACAGCATCCGACAGCATACAGGTGAAAAATGCGTTAAAGAGGACCGGGGCTAGTACTCAGCCATGCTTCATGCCATTGCTGATCTGAAAAGCATCCGTCACATTGCTATTGGAGAGGAACCGGCCAGTTATGCCATCATGGAAGAGCCTGATCACCGACACAAACATTGGAGGGCATCTGATGCGCTCAAGGACTGTCCAAAGCGCCACCCTGTTGACGGTGCCAAAAGCTTTGGTCAGGTCAATGAATACTGAGTTGAGAGGCTTGTTCCGTTCAATGCATTTCTCTTGAAGTTGTCCCACGGCAAATATCATATCTGCAGAGCTTCTGCCAGGCCTGAAGCCGCACTGTGCCTAAGGTCTGTTCAGAGACTGTGATGAGTCTGTTTAGGATAACCTGCGCAAAGATCTATCAGGCAACTGAGAGGAGGGAAATGCCCCTGTAGTTCCCACAGTCTGACTTACGTCCTTTGTTCTTATAGAGGAAGACGATCAGGGCATCACGAAAATCGTCTGGCATTAGGACTGGTTTCTTCTGCGGAAAACAACTATTTATTAAATCGTTTGACGAATAATTCTGGTTTTAACCGAGTATTTACCCGGAACATTAGCATGTCCAGCGTCATATATATATATATATATATATATATATATATATATATATATATATATATATATATATTAGTCCGATTATTATGCAAACATTAATGGTTACATATGTGCATACATCTTTCAGTGGAATCCTAATTCAAGGACAGCACTTCATTAGACCAAAAAAGAATCACTATTAAGACGGGTGTATTATATACCGTCGTGTATTGAACACTTTTTAATAACCACAAGAGTTTTACTGGATTTACTTTTGGGAAACTATACAACCGGTATATATATATATATATATATATATATATATATATATATATATATATATATATATATATATATATATATATATATCAGAGAGGCGGTAGCACTCTCTATATAGGGATGGGCCGTACACGCCTATATACGCCTACAAAACAAAACTATCCAAATCTCAACTAAAATCAACTTATAAGTTTCAAAAGGCACATATTCTTACAGAGAAGCGTCTTATGAATCCAGCGAGTGTCAGAACGTCGGTTAAAATGTCAAAAGAGAGCAAAAAAAAAAAAAAGGGTACAAAAATGGTCAATTGTTCTTCTTTCTTCGTTCTTCTTTCTTCTTCTTCTGCTTTCTTCTTTCTTTTGAGACGATGTATCTCGGTGTACGAACGGTCTCTGACAACAGTTCAAGCATCAATCGACTGCTCTTTACACGGAGAAGTGCAGTGACCCATCGCTTTTTAGCTAACTCCATAATTAAATAAGATTACGTGTAATAACAAGTTTTAAACACTATATACCCAATGTAGACAGACCACTTCGAACACGGAACTTCTCTCAAAAGGGACAGCTCCAAATAATACACCGGATGCTCACAGACGTTCTAGTTTGCCAGTGGCCTATATTTCTTGGACGCTGAATATTTGAGGTGAACGTTAAGGTTTTTTCTTTAAACAGTAACCCACCAGCGTTAATGAAACCACGAAATCTTTATCTCAGTTGATCAAAATTGTTATAAGAGTAACCTATCAGCAAGTACGACGTCAAAAAACAATGTTATAAAAACAAATAATTCTTCAGATTTTGGACTGTAAAATATGTACAAAATGTCAATGCTGTGGCCAGGATTCGAACCTAGGTTAGCACGGCCAAAACGTGGGGTCCTAACCTCTAGACGATCACGGCTAACACTGACGTCTGTCGCTCTTGGCAGAAAGACACATGACTACTGTCAAACTATTGAAAAATAAGGAGGAAACTTGAAATTCTCACGCATGCGCAAAAATACACTATAGCAACCATTGTTAAATGCAGCTGAATCTCTTCGCTCGCTAAGAAAAGTAGATCAGACCAGTTCTTCTAAGAACTCACCAAGCGCCAAAGGAAATAAGTTAAATTAACCGCAAAAGAAACTGCAAGAAAGTCATCTTCTAAGAACTCACTGGAAGCTGACCAAAAAGAATCAAAATCCAAGCCCTAGCCACAAAAATAACTAGATATTGTGGCTACTATACACAATCTACTAATAAAAACAAGTAAGTTTTCTAAAATAAACTACAATAAATTAACCAAATAACCTCACACTGTCACTGATTAGGACTTCATATAAAGATAACAACTACACTATTGGTGTATATACCATTCTACACTTTAACTATTGGTGACGGGGCAGTATCTCAATTCTACGAGAGTTGTCTTGCTATAAGATAAGTGATGTTATAGTAAGATACACATAAGTGTTATATGTTTACATTTAATAAAAAATGCCAAAGTCAGCACGTAGTAAAAAAGCTCAGAGAAATATAGACTATGAAAAAAACAAAGTCAAGGTATTATCTGAGCAAAAAGAATACTATCAGAAAAATGCTGAAATAATAAAAATTAAGTATCATGCAAATCCTGAGGCAAAGAAGGCTGCCTCACGTGCTGACTCAAAAGCACGGTATAACAGGGATCCCGAGGGGAAAAACTGCCTCACGTGCTCTTTATAACAAAGAACCAGAAAAAAAGAAGGCTGCCTCACGTGCTGACTCAAAAGCACGGTATAACAGGGATCCCGAGGGGAAAAAACTGCCTCACGTGCTCTTTATAACAAAGAACCAGAAAAAAAGAAGGCTGCCTCACGTGCTCTTTATAACAAAGAACCAGAAAAAAAGAAGGCTGCCTCACGTGCTGACTCAAAAGCACGGTATAACAGGGATTCCGAGGGGAAAAAGCTGCCTCACGTGCTCTTTATAACAAAGAACCAGAAAAAAGAAGGCTGCCTCACGTGCTGACTCAAAAGCACGGTATAACAGGGATCCCAAGGGGGAAAAAGCTGCCTCATGCACAAACTATTATAAATATAAATATCAAAAACTGCCAAATCTTTGCCAAAAACTCCAAAGAATGAACCAAGAAAAAATTAATAGTGAAGGTATGAACATTTTAGAACTTTATAATACTCTAACTGTTTTATCAGAGAGGCGGTAGCACTCTCTATGTAATATAGAACCGATGGAGGACCAAGAGGCAACTCCTAAGGCCCAAAACCCAAAGACCTAAAACCCAGCAGGAAGCGACCTGCTATTAATGGAGGCGGCAATGAGCCGCCTCCTAAAAAAGACAATACTATCATGAATGTAAGTTTAAAAATAAGACTGTAAGTAAAAATACTAATTAACAAGAATAAAAAAGCATTGGAAATGCAAAAGGATATAGGGATGGTATGCCAAAAAGTATACAAACAAGATAGCTATGAATGGCTAGGCACATGGAAATAGAATTGCATCCAAAGTATAGCCCTATAGCTTTTTACAACCGTAATGATGGCACGGAATGAAGATTGGAGTAAAGTTATAGGGCTATACTTTGGATGCAATTTTATTTCCATGTGCCTAGCCATTCATAGCTATCTTGTTTGTATATTTTTTGGCATACCATCCCTATATCCTTTTGCATTTCCAATGCTTTTTTATTCTTGTATATATATATATATATATATATAACTACTTCATTTATTCACATAAATTTAATATACGAAAGTATAGATTTATGCGTAAACTTTAAGTATTTACTTCAAAAGTGCTCAATACGTAGGTAGAGCTAGTTAGTAATTTATAAAATATATATGGCGATTAAGCTACACTGAATATTCTGCGTTTCATCTAACTATAGGATTCGTCAGGCTTATGCGCGAATTCTGTCGTTGCTTCTTGTTTTTATATATGTTGAGGATTTCTAGTCGGCCAATCAGCTTTCTAGTATCCACCGCGCCCCTTCCTACCAGCCAATGGGCATGCATTTTATCAAACAAAGGATCTGTTTTAGAACTAGGTTAGTGGTTTTAGGTGGCCGTTTTCCTTTTTTTTTAATACATATAAATATACCTATGTGCACACAACAATTCACATACATATACATATATATATATATATATATATATATATATATATATATATATATATACACACATATACATATATGTATGTGATCGTTTATGTATATTTATGTTTATTTAATTTATTTATTTGTTTGTTTTCTATTGTTATTGTTAGTTTTAAAGCTATTTTGTATCGCTATCCTAGAGTAAGTTTTATTTTGTGAACACAGTTGTTTGCTATTTCCCGCCTACAGTTTAATAGATTTTGAGGTTCTTTAAAGTACAGGATAGAAAATTTTTCATGGAGGCATAATTTACATGGGTCGTCTAAATGTCTGCATGTGGTAGTTTGTCTCATTATTTTCCATTCGACTACCGACGAATGTCCGCTTTCTTTGAGTTCCCAGTATTTATTCGCTAGTGTTGTTTTTATACGGTGTTTTTTATTTTATTTTAGGAGAACGGCCACCTAAAACCACTAACCTAGTTCTAAAATAGATCCTTTGTTTGATAAAATACATGCCCATTGGCTGGTAGGAAGGGGCGCGGTGGATACTAGAAAGCTGATTGGCCGACTAGAAATCCTCAACATATATAAAAACAAGAAGCAATGACAGAATTCGCGCATAAGCCTGACGAATCCTATAGTTGGATGAAACGCAGAATATTCAGTGTAGCTTAATCGCCATATATATTTTATAAATTCCTATATATATATATATATATATATATATATATATATATATATATATATATATATATATATATATATAATACTTTTCAAGCAAATAAATTTATTACATGACAAATAATGCAATATAAGAATTTATCTCAAAATGTCTGTGTTTTCCAAGTCTTTTAATTTCATTTTTTGCTTGTTTTACTTTTAAAAACTACGTTGTCTGTTTTAAAGTTATTTTCTTTTTTACAATATCTTTAGTCGTTAAATTATTGATTGAACCAAATTGGATAAACGACCAGAATGCGATGAAAAATTGCATGAATAATTTTTTTGTTTATTAAGTTGCTGGACTTTTTAGATGAGGACTGATTATTTGTATTATTTTGGATTCTTCGAATTACTTTTTTCATCTTGAATGTTATTTTTACAATGTTGAGGTCGATGGCTGACGGAATAAGTGCAATCTAGCCTCGAGGAATACATGGAAGATGCCATTCGAAATTCGTGCAGATTCTCGAGTTCGGCAGAGAGATTTCCGATTCTGACACAATACACCTGAAGAAAGTCGGAGGTTACATCGACTGAAACGTTGTGAAAATGAAACTCAAGATGAGAACAGTAGTTCGAAATTACGTGCAGATTCCTGGGTTCTATACACCTGAAGGTGGTCGGAGAGTACATCGACCGAAATGTGAAAATAACACTCAAGATGAGACCATTAGTCTGAAGAATCCAAATAATACGGACAGTGGATTTGTTTATTTGATAAAATCTGCATTGAATTTTTGGATAAAAAACTTAACGCAAAAGGTTCAATGGCAGCTTTTCTCTGCGTTGTTGTTATATCAGCTACTCAATTAATAAACCTACATTTCTTTCGGCTTTTCAGAAGGTCACGACGTTCTCCCAGTTTCTCCCTTTTCGACGCTAACACAATGTGCATTCAATCATCCCGCTGTCAATCACTCCGTCTCCCCAGCACCAACGTTCTCCACTGTTTTCTCGTTTTCTTAGTATTTAGATTTTTAAAAACTTAATCAGGAAGTACATTTAATTAGTGTCACGCGGGAGTGGGTGGAATATTGATTGCTGTCACGTATTCTTGTTTGTACGTGTTATTGAAAAGAAAACGTTCTTTGGTAAAAAAAAACAGGTGTGAAGAATCAAAGATGGAAAGAAAGAGGATAAGGAGGAGCAGAGAAGAATTGTGCGGTGGGAGTTGAACCCCCCCCCCAAAAAAAAACAATAACATTAACTGACGTGTATGTATGTGTGTAGAGGAATGCGTGAGTGAATACGACCGGTGAGATATATTAAGAAAGGGCTTGCGTGAGAAGGGAAAGAAAAAAATCGACGATTTAATGGAAAATATTAATAAGAATAAAGATAACACACGCGTTTTTTATTAAAAAAATAGTTAAGTTTTTTTTTTGTCGTCCTTATATAGCTGCGTCCTCTTTTATAATTGTAGATTTTTGAGAAGTCGCCTTATGCAAGAGCTAATTTCTATTTAACAATTCTAGTTAAAGTTTTCTCTTTTTTTCCCACCCTTATATAGTTGAATTATCTATTGTAATTGTAAACGTTCTAGACATCGGATTATATAGGCGCTAAGTCTGCGATAGATTAATTATTTTTTTTTTCCGGGAATTTAAACTGCATTCTTTATTTTTATTTTTTATATATTTTTTACTCAAATCTTTAAACTATATATATATATATATATATATATATATATATATATATATATATATATATATATATATATGTATGTGTGTGTGTGTTATAATACATTTCTATTACTGTATGTTTGTTTTTTTATCCATAATACATGTCGTATATGATGTCATCTATGACGTATCGCTTCGGCCTGGTAACACCGGATATATACAGCTAGTACACACACACACACACACACACACACACACACACACACACACACTCACACACACATATGCTTGTATATATAAATATATATATAAGAGAAAGAAAATTAAAATTTACAATCGAAGTTTATTGTTCGACTGAATACTAAAAAAAAAAAAAAAATTTACAAAGTCTTTATTCCGCGGACTTTAAAAGAATGCTATTCTTGCTATTCATCTCATCGGAGGACAGAAAAAATATTCAGCAAATTATATTTGTAGCAATGCGAGATTTTGCTGGTTATGGCATTAAGAGAAACATCAATTTATTATAGTCATAATATATATATATATATATATATATATATATTTATTTATTAGTCATAATATATATATATATATATATTTATTTATTAGTCATAATATATATATATATTTATTTATTTATTAGTCATAATATATATATATATATATTTATTTATTAGTCATAATATATATATATATATATTTATTTATTAGTCATAATATATATATATATATATTTATTTATTAGTCATAATATATATATATATATTTATTTATTAGTCATAATATATATATATATATTTATTTATTAGTCATAATATATATATATTTATTTATTTATTTATTAGTCATAATATATATATTTATTTATTTATTAGTCATAATATACATATATATTTATTTAGCTATTTATTAGTTATAATATATATATAATATATATATATATTATATATATATATATATATTATATATATATATATATATATATATATATATATATATATATATATATATATATATATATAGTGTGTACCATCTGGTCGATTTCGATGCATGAGCTCCGCCACCACAACTAAGGAAATCTACACAGATCATTTGATGGAAGCTTTGTGAAGAACCAACCACAATTATTGGTACAACTGCTAATCTTCCTCGGTGCAATGACTGCCACAAGGCAGAGGATGAAGTAGACCTCAGTTTTTACATTAGAGTTTTCCTTCTTCTAGATGCATGTCTTCAGGAGGACTGGAGTGCATTTTATCCAGTGAATTAAACACGCCCCCCCCTTGATATCAACCTAGGAATTTCTACATCTCGGTGCGATACATACAGCGTCCAACCTTCCTAAATGGTAATCCATCTGGTACTGGCCAGGCTCATCACTGCTTGACTTCGGTGATCTAGCGAGAACCCAAGTGTCAATGATTGCGCCATATATATATATATAGTGTCGGCAAAATGAAAGTCCACACTTGTAATTTTTTCAAAAACTGTAAATTTAAGCTAAATTTAATGTAACTGTTTTAACAGTTTATACCTCATTTGATTCGCCTTTTATTCCTCTATAATTTTACCTGCTCATATTTGACTTTTACTTGTACTATTCTAGTGTTCACGTCAATTTAAAAAAATAACTTCAAATTGAGGAGGCAAAAAGAAAGTCCGCAGCAACAAATTCGCTTAAAACTAGCTTAAATTATCGCCCCTAATATCCATCAACAGACAACAAAGCATATCTAATCGTAGTTGTTGTTGTTCCAGGTTATACAACGTAACATTTAGTCCATATGTCACGACTTTCTCTTAGTGATTGTCAGGAGCTCATTAATCTCCACCTTTCTGGTTTATCCAATCGAGAAATCGGCCGCAGATTGAAATGTGATGAGAAAATGGTACGAAAGATTGTGCAAAAGCACCAAAACACCGGCAGCGTTTGTTATGACCCTAAATCTGGTCGTACTAAACTTACTTCTAACAGGGAAGACAATGCTATCAAGATCCTCAGCCTAAGAAAGAGATTTGAAACGGCTCCCCAAATCCAACAGCAGTGCAATCTTGTTAAAAATTGTCCTCTTTCTACTGTCAAGAACAGATTAAAGGAATTTAATTAGCGAGGATATGTTGCAAGACGCAAGCCAATGATTTTTGTAAAGAACAGAAAGCGCCGTCTGGACTTCGTCAGATGCAATGAAGATCATGACTCTTCATATCGGTCAACAGTTCTTTTTAGCGACGAAAGCAAGTTCAATAGGCTAGGCAGTGATGGTAGGCAGTACGTCCGTCGAAGGAAAGACGAAGAATTTAATCCTAGGTGCTCAGTGTCAACGCTGCAAGGTGGTGGAGATTTAGTTTTGGTGTGGGGCATTATTAGTACCAATGGTCCAGGGCATATAGTTCGCTTGCAATGTCGAATTAATTCGACCAAGTACATTAATATATTGACTGAGCATTTTCTACCCTACTTTGGTCGGAATTTGGATGATAATCCAATCTTTATGCAGGATAATGCTCCCATTCACACAGCTGGCAATGTTAAGAGGTTCCTGGAAGAGCATGATGTTCCGTGTTTGGATTGGCCTGCACAATCTCCAGACCTCAATCCTATCGAAAACGTATGGCATTACATCAAGCAACAGATACGCAATGATAAAATTTCAAATTTGGAAGAACTTTGGACAAAAATTAAAGAAAAGTGGGATGCCTTTTCCTCTGAGTATTGCTGCAGTCTTATTCAAGGAATTCCCAAAAGATTGCAGGTTGTCAAATTGCAGAAGGGCTATGCTACTAAATATTTACTAGTTCATTGTGTTTCTGTTGTATTTGTGTTGCAATAATGTCCTAAAGTTACATTTAAAGAACAATTTTCCATTGTGCGGACTTTTTTTGCCTCCTCAATTTGAAGATATTTTTTAAAATTGACGTAAACATTTAGAATATTTCAATTAAAAGTCAAATATGAATATGTAAAATTATACAAGAATAAAAGGCGAATTAAATCAGGTAAAGTTTGTTTAAACAATTACGTTAAATTTAGCTTAAATTCGCAGTTTTTGAAAAAAAATTACAATGGCGGACTTTCTTTTTACCGCCTGTGTAAGTATATTTGAGAGAGAGCGAGAGAGAGAGAGAGAGAGAAAGAGAAAGAGAAAGAGAGAGAGAGAGAGAGAGAGAGAGAGAAGGTCGTGGAAGAAAGAAAGAGTAAAAACAAATTTCAGAATAGGGTAGGGTGGAATGTAATACCAGCGGAGTTACCCTGTCTTGCCTGATGTGCATCAGCCTATGAAAGACGAAACAGTAACTTTCATGGGTTCACTTATTTTAAGTTATTTAACGTTTACTTGCCTTACAAAGAAATCAAGAATAACTGTCTTTCATATATGTATTGCGCATTTCACAAAGATCTTATAACGGTAAACACAGTGGTATTATTATTATTATTATTATTATTATTATTATTATTATTATTATTATTATTATTGACAGGCAATCATTTAGATCGATGTCAGACAACATAATACATTTAAAAATTGTACTACTAATGCTACAACCATCCTCAGCTAAAAAAACAAAACAAAACAAAAAACAACAACAAAAGGTGTGCTCTCTCTGCTACCGGCACAGAGAAACAAAGAGAAGACGTGCGAGATGTGGCGTGTTTTATAGAAGAAGACGAGCTAAGCCACGTGAACTGGCGAAAGTTACTATAATTTTCCAAACTCTACAGAACAGTGTAGGCGATAAAAATCATTTTACGTTAGTTTTTAATATATTTAAATGAGGAATCATGCCCTATCTCAATTATCATCAATGGACCTGAGGTAATCTTGGCAGCATCAGACAAAGCCAAACTCTTTACCAAGAACTTAACAGCTAATTCAACTCCGCCACCCCCCCGTATTTTATCCTGTATCAGAAAACACGCTATACGACATATAAATATCTGTGCGCGACGTTGCCAAGCTAATCAAAAACATTAATTTCAGTAAAGCAACTAGCCCCGACGGTATTCCAATTATAATGCTCAAAACGTTTCAACTAGAACTAGGTCCAATACTTACAAAACCGTTTAAGCGGTGTCTTAAGAAGAATTGCTTCCCGACACCCTGGAAAATCTCATCATTGATAGGGTATGGCATAAAGGTCTACTTCACAAGATCTCCAGCGATGGTATAGCTAAAAATGTCTTTTTAATTATTAAATAATTTCTCTCTAATAGGTTCATAAGAGTAGTGGTTGATGGGCAGAAATCAGAGGCCCATTGTATTAATGCTGGAGTCCCTCAGGGATCCATCCTAAGTCCAACTCTTTTCTTGATCTATATTAATGATCTTCTGAATCACATCCTTAGATTATTTGTAGACATTTTTGCTGACGACACTACTATCTATGGCAGCACATCAAAGGCCGTAAATGACCAAATCATCTCTAATTCTCTCTTCTCTGATCTTGAACATGCGGTACAATGGGGGAAAAGGTGCCTGGTTACTTTTAATGCATCTAAAATCAAGCTTCTATCTTGGCATCATCAACGTTTTGATCCCATCTGGCATCAATTGAATGTATTGCCCTCGTCTTGGGAAGGCTCTATGTCTTGACAAGCTTCTGGGCCTGACCTTTACTCCTGATCTGAAATGGAATACGTACATCAAATCCGTTGCCAAGGTCGCTGGAAAAATGATGGGATCCTTCTATCGACCCAGTAGATATCTAGCTGTTGATGCAATTCTCTACCTATATAAGAACCAGGTACGTCCAAGGATGGAGTATTGCTGTTACATCTGGGCAGGAGCTGCTAGGAAGTTCTTATTCTGCCTTGACAGAGTTAAGAATAGACTTCGTAGCCTAGTGGGGGAGGCCCTTTTCTGTTCCCTGCAACCTCTTTCTCACAGAAGAGACGTTGCGAGCCTGCCTCTGTTTTATCGTTATTTTCATGGCAAGTGTTCGCTGAGTTCCAATCTATGTCCCCCCTTGTCAAACATTCACGAGAAACACTCGTTTGGTTGTAAACACTACCAATAATTTCACCCCCTTTATCTGTGCCTAAACATAAACGTATATTCCATGAACTGCACACCTGTGGAACTCTCTTCCGTTTACCTGCTTTCCAGCTGACTACAATATGGTTGTCTTCAAGTCCAATGCAAACAAGTTCTTGATGAGCCGTTCCCCTTAAATAACCCAATTTACACTTCTAACGATTACCGTGATATTGTCCCATTGACTACTGTACACTATTTAACCCTTATTCTTGAGTGGCCTCTGGGCCTTGATAAGTGGTGATTCCTTTGTAAAAAAATATTCCGTATAAAAATCTATCAATCATGCATGTAATTAAAAAAAAGGGATTTAAGATGACCAAGTGTTTCTGGACAAAAATCTAGTTGAAAATTTACAAAATCGAATCTAACAGATCGAAAGTATGGCCCTATGTAAAAACGGGCTGGAGTTAAACTGAAACGAATAGAAACTTTATAAATAAACTATTTTTATAATTTAATACAACTGCTTCTTTTGCAATGCTATTGTTTCTGATCCAAGATTTCGTGTGATTGATGCCGCCATTTTCTATTTTTGAGGGGAAAAAGTATTAAATGTCTTTTCCCCCTATTAGTACGTAACTAATACATTGATTTGAACTACAAAATAATAATATTTAATATTTACAAAACCTGCCATGTTACAATTATTTAAGTCTATGATTCAACGAAAAAAAATGATTTCAGCTATGGTTTGTCACGTTACATGTGACGTAAACACAAGTGAAATAGCTAAAATTTCTTATTTCTTCGAAAATAATTTTCTTTAATAATTAATTTCTACTTTATCATTTTTCGTAAGCTTTAGATATTTTCGTTACTGCAACATGACAATTCAGTAGATACTATTTGTTTCACTTGAAAATCAATATTTCGATTTCCGAATTTCGCTATAATAAGCACCAAAATGTTTACGAATATTCTCATAAATTATATTTGAAAGCAATATTTTTTTCTTCAAAAATGTGCGAAAATAAGGATATTTATTGAATAACAAAAGCAATAATTTGCCAAACTAGTTTCTTCTTATTTTAAACTTATCCTACAACATTTTTACATTCTTTTCTTCTTTCTTTCTTCCTTCTGAATTATCATTGGTTTTCCACTTATTTGTTGGTTTATTCTTTGAACAGTTTACTTTTCTATTTTTCTATCGATTTATTTTTTATAAAACACTATACTTTCATACAAAAAGAAAATCAGCTAATTGTTTTTAATTTTTGAGATTTTCCAGTGCGTGCTCACGTACATGTCTATAGTAAATTTAAACCCTCATGTTTTCTCCGCGACCAACCTCAGAACGGGCAGTGAACATGCATTGAATGATTTAAACGGATATACTATTTTAATTTAAGATATTGCACTTCACAATTCGCTTGGCGTTTGCAATAACCATTAACAAAGCCCAGTGACATTTTTTACATTTGTGTGACTTACATCTACACACTGATTGCTTCTCGCATAGACAAATATATGTTGCATGTTTTACAGTCGGAAAATCAGTCAATCTCTACATCTGCACATAAAAAGGAACATCTCAAAATAGTGTGTATCCACAAGTATTAAGAACATAAACATAAGAAACATACATTTAGTCTTTTTTTTGTGTTCCATTTAAACAGACTGAGACACAGCAACGCGTGGCCGAATACAGCTATTATATATATATATATATATGTATATATATATATATATACAACTATTATATATATACAGCTATTATATATATATATATATACTAGCTGTATTCGGCCATATATATACACACAATATATATATATATATATATATATATATATATATATATATATATATATAGCCAAATACAGCTATTATATATATATATTATATATATATATATATATATATATATATATATATATATATATATATATATATATATATATATATATGATTGTTCAGCTGGATTAAATCCGACGATATGAAATAAAATGGAGGTGGAAGGACCTGGATACTCAACATTTCGCCCGATTTATGCGGGCTTCTTCAAGAGGGATGGTCAATGAGTATCCAGGTCCTTCCACCTCCATTTTATTTCATATATATATGTATATACAGCTATTATATATATAATAGCTGTATTTGGCTATATATATATATATATATATATATATATATATATATATATTGTGTGTGTGTGTGTGTGTTCTGTAAAGAGTATATTCTATAGGTTACTGGTAATTTTGTAAACTATATATGAGATAAAGTATGGCATAATAATTTATTCTGCAGTTAATGAAAGGTTTGGGGCGCAACAAATAATATGATTGTTTACTTATCGCATTTGTATCTAAATATTATTATCTACAGACACTTGCTTCATATTTTGAAGACTCATCAGTATGGCTTTACATAGCTAAAACATCGTCCTCGAGTCTCGAAACCCGGGCCTTCTTTCATTACTAAAAGTCCAACGTTCTAGCTATCTCATAAAATTTTATACTTGCTAAAATCAAGAACAAATTTACGGCGTGGTTTTATAATTATCGTTGTCTTGGTACGTATCCTGTCAGAGCGGCTAAGAGCTTTATCTCTTTCAAGCAGTGTGCGTGTGTGTGTGTGTGTATGTGTGTGTGTGTGTGTGTGTGTGAGAGAGAGAGAGAGAGAGAGAGAGAGAGAGAGAGAGAGAGAGCAGTTGGTTTGGATAACTGCTGCCACATACATTGAATTCTATATGTATTTCACTTCCACGGTAGGCAAATGTGACACAAGGTCTGGACAATAGGATTTGAAAAGCCAGTGCGCAGAGGAAGAGCACTCTGGTCTGCTGATGAACAGCGGTAGAGGCGCATAAGGCGATTAGCAATAAACTAATCTCTTCTCTAAGATCAAGAATACAAAGCCTGGCAGGTCGACCATCGTAGAACTGCACCAGATTTAGAATAATATAGCTCAGCCAACAGAGAACAAGTCATCTTAACATAAACTCTGGTGACTTTGGCACCCGAGGAGAAACCCCACCTCAAAGAGATTTTAAAATCCGATTTCATTCCTTGATGTTTGTTTCATTAATAACGTTTCTTAAAACAGTTACATTTTCACTGTCATATTAAGCAGTGTTAAGCAAAGAAACATTTTTTTTTTAAATTGTACTAATGTGTGTCCAACCAAAAAGAACAAACCGAAATGAATAGTTTTTCTTTTCTGTGTTAATAATAGAATGATTTTTGTTTTTGTCGACTTTGATCGGATAGCACTGATTTACAAGCTACTAATTTGCAACTTTTTCATCTGATTAATTCGTTAAACGGCCTTTAATGAACAATGACATAACGTTACTTTATTTCAAAGCGTTCACGTATATTGCGATTTGATGTTGGCGTTTGCTGAATTCATCGTCGTAAGAGACAGGCACCCAACAAAACTAAGGGGAAACAAAACGGGTCTTTTGTTTAACATCTAGGATAGCATTACCGCATGCTTATATCGTCCAGAATTCTTAGTACTACTGATATCACGTTTGTAACAAGAAATAAAGAGAATAACCTACTAAAAAAGTGTTTAAGAGTAACAAATGTATAGGGAGTAATTATGCATAAACACAGGGAACAAAAGTGGTAGAAAACCAAGTTGTTGTTATTTTTAAAACGAATTAAAATCTATTAAAATCCATTATTCTTGAGTAACTTTTATCCAGAAAGATAAAAACCTGAATTTTATCGGATGAAAAGCAGAATAATATAAAACTTTCTTACTATTTTTAATAGAATTGTACATTTTAAATTTTCCCAAGAAAAAAAAAAACGCCACATTTTTGTCTCGATGGATGACACATTTATATATTTTTAAAAAAGTTTGTTTGAATCAAGTATTTTTTTTGTCTTAATGAGATTTAGGATCATGTGTTATAAGAATATGCAAAAATATTATAACACAAGTACTTAAATTTCAAATAATTCCATCTTTTATCTCAGTCTATAGATTTCGCGTGGTGAAATTAAAAAATCCAAAAGTTGATGATAGTTTCGAATTGATTAAATGAAGTAAATTTCCATGTATTTTAAACGTTTGTTTTGACGATTAAGGATTTAATTCTTTTTTCATAAGCGATAGATATTTGTTGCCTATATAACCCCCGAAGTTAAGCAACGATGAGGCTGGCCAGTACCAGATGGATAACCATTTTGGGAATGCTAGGCGCTCTATGCGTTGGAGAAAACTCCTGCATCTAGTATTACGCCTGGTCGTCTTGACCCTGTCTTGACATCATGACCAAGTGTTTCTGGACGAGAGAGTGTGTTAGATGCAAAAGTCCAACGCACTTTAAACTGAGTCAAGTGCAAGTCACAACAAAAAGGAAAAAGGGGAGATAAAAACTGTTTGTAGGCCTTTATGATCTACCATAGGCGAGGAAATATCACGTAATGACAAATTGTTGAAAGAAAATATCGTATTTTTAGCAAAATGCTAAGTTATTTGTACATTTTCTTTTTTAGTATCAATTCTTCAAAGTATTTCCTATTTAATGGTATATTAGAAAGATTGATCTCACTAAAAAGAAATATTTTTCAAACATTGTAAAGGTAGCGCTTTTCGTAAAAATAATGAAAAAATATTTTTTTGCTAATCTGAAAGAATAATCATTATTTACATATTCAACGAATTTCACACTTCAAAACACAATGGATGAAAAATTAAACATTTTTTTAATTACATTTTTTTAATTACATTTTCACCCCAAACAAGTCACGTGCAGGGACATAAGCTACAAAGGTACTATGTAGGAAGTTGGGCAACAAGATGTCTGTTCACGTTGCACTTGAACTTCTGCATGTCAGTACATTTGGGGAAGCAGGGACCCGGAAGGGAATTCCAAAGTCTAGCGGTTCTGGGGAAGAAACTACTGGAGTAGAAGGCTTGCTTACATCTAGGGATCTCTACTGTGAAGGGGTGGGATTTAGCTGCTTATCGGGTTTGTCGGGGTACTTACGCCGAGGGGGTACAAGTGCTTGCAGTTCGTCAGAGCATTCACCGTTAAAGTACTTGTAGAACAGGCAGAGGGATGCAACATTTCGTCGATGGGACAGAGGCTGAAGCGTAGATGACAGTTCAAGACCTATCAGATTGGCGACTCTCTTTCGAACTTTGTCTAGGAACGAGAGACTAGTAGCAGATGCACCAGCCCAAATATGACAACAATACTCGATACATGGGCGAATGGTGGTCTTATAGAGGTACAGGATACTTTCGGGTGTAAGTAGCTTTCTAGCACGGTAGAGAAAACCTACCAACTTTACAGGGATCCTGGCAATACTCTCAATGTAATTGTACCAACTCATGTTTCATGTGAACGTTAGGCCGAAGAGTTTAAAAGATGTACTTTCAGATAAAGAGTCTTTGTCCATTACTATTGGTGGTAGAGAAGGTTTCTTGTAATTATTGAAGGAAAAATTCAACATTCGGATTTTCAACCGTAAAGTTTGATAGGTGCGCTGTTTTTTTGTTGTTGTTTTATTGACAATCCTCACCCTCTCCACTATACAATATATTTTGTTCAGTTTCGGCTGATTATTTTAAGCATAGTTATAACGACAAATAAAGAAAAGGGATTTTGTAGGCAAATGTATATCGATATAAATATCGATTATGAAAAACAACAGCATACCGTTATGAAGTTCATTTTTCACTTAATAATCGGTGAAAATTTCGTATTGATTGGATAATTATTTGATTTTTTTTTTATAGATTCATAAAAAAAGAGAATCCATCAAACATTACTTACTCCCTCCTTCCGTTTAAATTATACACGAATCGATGCTGAGTTTTTAAGCATGTATAGTTTTGCAAATCTGAAAAATAAGAAACTTTACACAAACTCATGTTTTTGAACAATTACGATGTTAAAGTGACCTTTCTTGAGGCCCGCTGTCCGTACGGGAAATGGCAGCTCATCGAATTGTACATTGTTGTAAATTTCTGGAAAAGTAAAGACTAAACTCCAAATAATGGTTTATTTGTTTCATTTTCTGTAATTCATCGTATGGTTACAGCTACAAGAACGAAAAGAAACCAAAAGAATACAGGACAGAACAGGATTTCCGATAGAACTTTTGTCTGGATAGTTAACATGTTGCAAGATTTGCTTAGAATTTTGAAAATAACACCAGGTCGGTGCAATAGTTTTTTTTGTTAATTTGTAGAAAAGAGCATTTTAAACAATTGTAATTTATTTCATGTCTAATATTATTACTTAAACATATAACTATGATTAAATTATAACTTTTTTTTTCAGATTAGTAAAACATTATTTATATTTTTCTGCAATATTTTCAACCATGTTGAATTCAAAACATCTTCTTTAGTCAACAGAAAGAGGAGATTACCTTCCATCATAATAACGTTTGTTCTCACACTGACATCTAATAGAATTTGGTTGGAAAGTCTTGCCCCACCCTGCATATTCTCCTGATCTATTTCCCTTGAATCATCACTTATTTTGAGGATTACAAAACAATTTGGGTTAACATCTCAACAAGTAACTCAATTCCAAACATTTTGAGTATTTTGTTTTCAGAATTGCACTACTAGTAACGTAATTCTAAACATTTTGAATAATGTTTAGATTTTTATTACTAATAATGTAATTATAAACATTTTGAGCAATGTTTAGAATTGCGCTACTCGTAATTCTATTATAAACATTTTAGGCAATGTTTAGAACTGCATTACTCATAATGTAATTCCAAACATTTTGAGTAACGCAATTCTGAAGATTTTGAGTAATGTTTAGAATTTCATTATTCATAATGCAATTATAAAAATTATGAGTAATGTTTAAAATTGCACTACTCATAATGCAGTTCTAAACATTTTGAGCAATGTTTAGAATTGCACTACTTGTAATGCAATCGCAAAAATTTTGAGTAACGTTTATAATTGCACTACTCATAATATTTAGAAATGGCGTTGAATACGTACACAATAATGTTTTTGACTTTTTCAGACGAGGAATGATAATTGGTATTGCTTGCTTTATTCATACAACGCTTCAACATATGTAACCTCTGACCTTTTCAGCGGTATCTTGTCGAACACGGGAATCTTTTTGTCAGATTCAGAATATTCACAGAATTTCGAAAGGAACCTTATATTTAATCCATGCAGGGATCGTGGCATGACGGATAAAGTATTACATAAAATTTCTGTTGTGATTCTGACACTTTTCTGGAGGGTTAAGGTGCAATTCTCAGTGCAGACGACACGATGTATATAATGATATAAGACTTCTACTCAGTCGTGGCTGACGGGACAAGAGCATGCTAACCTCGTGGATTAAATAAACGGTTCAATTCGAAATTCCGTGTAACTTCCCGAACTTGACAGAAAAAAATCCCGAGTTCGACAGAAATATTCCCGGATTCGATAAGATTCACTTGAAGATGGCAGAGGTTACACCGACCAAAACGTTGTGCGAATAACAGTTAAGATGAGAACAGCAGTTTTTAGTATATCTGAAAATAGACTGCGAGGTTGCTTCATTAGGTCGTCGGAGTTTACAATTCCGCCCCTTACCTGGTCGCCGTGATGGAACGTGGATGTTTCCCAATGCTAATTGTCTGATTTTTGTTCCTCATTTTCGACTTAATTTGTGCGAATTGAGAAATCTTAGTGAATTATCTTTAACGGACTATTTAAAAAGTACTCTCCTAACGACACGTTATCATTTTTTTTAACCAATCATAGTCTAGTATCTGAAGATGTTTAGCCAACTTTTGGCTATACTTCAGAAATTCTTCGCATTTTTTTTACTGAATGCCGGTAATGCAATATCCCGACCAGCCAAACAGAGAATTAACTTAGACGCTACATAATCAAATTCGAAATCTTTCATGAATCTCTTCGAAAAAGAATGATTAGTCGGTTGAATTTTATTTAACGTTCCTCATTTTCGACTTGATTTGTTCGAATCGAGAAATCTCAGTGAATTATCTCATCTGTCTTATTTAATCAACGCGTAAAAAGACACTTGTCCATTGTTTAGTCGCAAGTTAGGATTTTATTTCCCAAACTGAATTTGTTCAGCAGAGAATTTTATATTAAAAAGCAAAGACGTATCTTCTTAAGATGCACCCATTCAATGTGTGCGTTTAGCGATGATATTTCTATTAAAATTAAGTGTGACAAAAGTACCCAGAGATACTTGGACGCATCTAAAAAAGATACAGCCATTAAAAAACGAGCGAACACAGATCAATTGTTCATTCAATTTTAAACGTTACGGACCTAAGAAACTCCTATTTTAAACTTGATTCTCAGAAATCGTGGTAAATTTCATTTAAAACTTAAATGTGACAGACAAACAAACAGAGCTTCTTTCAAGGACTCCCTCTGATGTGCTAGAAAATTACCCACACCAGAGAACATCCTATATCTTTAGAAGACACAATTGGCTCATGTATGGAGTATCGTTGTCACATTTGGGCTGGTGCATCTACGACTGATTTCGAATTTTTAGACAGGACCCAAAAAGAGATCCCACACAGTCAAACAACCTCTGTCCCATCGCCACAATGTCGTATCGCTGTGCTTGTTTTACAAGCAAGTTAATGGAATATGCTGTGATGAACTCGTAGCACTTGTGCCATCTCCACGTACATAGCCCCGACTACGCAGCAACATTCGACTCCTTCACTTTTGAGGTTCGTAGATGCCTCTCTGTTTTCTTTTTGCTTCCCTAACTATGCTAACAGGCAGAAATTTAAATCTAATGTCAATAGACATCTTGCTGCTCAACTTCCTAGTGTTCCCTGTTTGACACGATCAAGTGGTCACATGCCTTGTTTAAAGTGCAACAGAATAAAAAAAAGATACTTGAACGCGTCTAAAATGTATCTATTCAGACATCTAATAGATCTACTGTTATTACAGTTTTAAACGTGACAATCCAAAACATAAAAAATAAACTAAGAAAAAAAAAAAGCAAAAAAAAAAAAAAAATAGAAAAAACAACAAAAAAACTTCATATTAAACTTGATCCTAGGAGACTGAAGTAGATGCCCGTTTGTATGTCACAGTATGATAAGCAAACGAACAAAGCCTCTTCTAAGGATACTTTCTTCCGTCTAAAAACGTATATTCATTAAAGCATTTAAAGATGAAAATGTTATTTCAAACCGAAAAGTGACAGATCAAACGACTCAGCTACCGAGTGACCGACGGAAGAAGCACTTGATAAAGATTAAAGGACGCATCGAAAACAAAAGAGGCACAATTAGATGCAACAGATTTAAGTGGTAATTAATTTCAAATTCAATCACATCTAAAGGAGTTAACAGTCATTGATAAAGTGCAAAGTTAGTCGTTAATTTTAAAAGATGTTCATGAGTTACGTCGACTATACGGCAATGTGCACATTTAACCGATATTAAGTGTACCATAATTCACATTAACTCTGCTAAATCCGCCATATTGTTATTGAACTGAAAATAGATCGAAATTTCCAATGCAAAACGCGATTAATCAAATTTCTTTTAACGCAATTAATTGCATAAAGATTTGACTGAAATAGGCTTTACGTCACATGAAAATGCGAAGATCATATTTTTAGCGAAGATTTTTTCAATGAGGCACTAAGCCTCATACGGGTTTAACCGGTTTCCTCTGAAGGCGAAAGTTTCATGGGAATATGAAATTCCCAAACGGTCGTCAGTCGCATATATATCCCCGTTAGAAGAGATACCGACGTTTGTTTTTTGCAACTCTTGCAGGGAGGCGGTCGTCATCCGCTTCCTTACAACGTCTGGTATTTTCCAAAGCTGGTCACCCATTTGGTATTCTCAAATTCGTCATCAATCTGTTACTGACCAGGTTCAACGTTGCTTAACTTCGGTGATCTAGCGAGAATCTGTGTATCACTGTGATTATGTCACTCATTTAGCGAACACTGTGGTGTCACTGTTATATCATCTAACATTGTTCAAATAATAAGAAAATTTTAAAATTCACATGTAACAGGATAGTGGAAAATGGATTTGGCTTTACTTTCGGCATGCTCATAACTCTCGCTTCCCCTATTGTGTCCTTTAGTCCTCACGTTCCATGAGCGATGTTTATAATAAAGGGGGAGGCATTGCTGTTTTCTGGGTTTTAATCTATTCATATAACTGATTTTACCCTTGTAGTAGTATTTTCTTATCACCTTACTTGAAGTGGCTTTATGGCTTATCTGGAACTATTTCTATATAAATTTTTTTTTGATTGAAAACATGAAAATTAGGTCAATATGAAATTATGTCAAAATAAATGTTGGTGGCTGGTAGATGCGAACGATTTTATAGTCGTAACATTGCAATTAAAATATAATGTTTATATTAATTTACATTCAAACTATTTCAATTTTGATCTTCAATAATGGATGATGGGATGCAGAGTTTGGCAAAACGCAACAGCCATCGTATGGAAACCTAAATATTACCGGACAGCATGAACCACTAACAAACGGTGTTAGTAACCAGCTTAATCTTTGATCTAAAGTAAGCGAGGCAAACCACGCGTTGTTCTGCTCTTGAAAGTTTATTGTTTTCAGAGCTCCAGACTGTAAAGGAATCTAACGAAATAGAGGTTCTGAAGATTTGAATTCATTTCGATCATTTTAAGGCGCTACAATTAGGGGGGGTTAAATACCACAAATATAACATTATTGTAGAGTTGAATGTAATCATCAAAGAAGAAAGCGCCCGCGTGTGTGTTTACTATGCGGTTATACAACTTACCTTCGGATGGAATCTGAGAGAAAGAGAAATTAAAGATGGCAGCCATGGATTTATAAGGTGTAGTTTCGTGGAATTTCACGAGATCTCATCTTCCACTGCACATGTATGCAAATGGAATGGGGTCAGTTTTCTAATAAAATGCCTGTTGGCAGAGGTGATGGGGACAACACATGCTGGAAGTTGAGAGAGAAGGTTGGCAGTGACGAATTCTAGCTGAACTTTTGCCTATTGTATTTATTTTATTTTGTTTTGCTGTTTACCAGCCCATTTAACCGCAATTATTTGCAATCTCAAACACAGTTTATCCCGTTTGAAATTTTTGTTCGAGATCCGTGACTTGTCAAATAGCTTTAGTATTATAAATCCATCACAGGACGAATAGTCTAGCTTGTGATATCGTTGCATTTTAGCTTTCTTTGTTTTCTATTTTTGAAGAGTTCGATTCAGAACAAGTGGATACAATCACGAAATTTTTTTCTGGAAATAGATATAATCCTTAGTAAATAAACTGTCGTTTTAATTTATTACGAAAACTTTGTTAAAAAAGACACATTTTTTCCACGAATGACTATTTAAAAATATTTATAAATCTTTATTTATCTGCAAACTGATTGTTGTTTTAATTTATTTCAGAATTTTTATTTCAGATTTTTAATTTATTACGAAAACTGTTTGCCCCCTCTCCCACAAACGAAAGTGTTCGTTAAAAAAATCATTTAATTCAATAAATGTTCAGTAATTTATGCTTTTCGTGGTGTTGCATTATTAGTGTATTTGCATTGATTTTCGTAAACGTTTATAAAAGTTCCATACATTTCGTGATTGTCTCCCCTTATCTTCGAATCAAACTCTCCCAAAAGTAGAATGCAAATAAGCTAAAACGTAGAAGTGCAAAAGATAAAAAAAAAATTAAATTTTTGCTGAGTCACTGTTCTTATGCTATGTACCTATTTACTATGCCTCCCCACGGGACAGAGTTAGACACCAGGGTCGTTTTTTAACGTGGAGAAAAGGTACAAAAATAAAAATTGTCTCAGTCGTGAAGGATTTCTCCTCCACCGCAAGAGAACAAGAAAATGAAGTGCAGCATCTGAAGAACAGACACTTTGATCTTGACCAAAAGGCCAAATGTATCAACACTGGACTCATCCCAGACACCATCTCCAACATAGATATTTATTGAAAAGAAAAAAAAACAACACAATGTCTTCCTTTAAACGTCACAGGGTCTTTCTCGTTTTATTTTCTATAAATACCTATTTTGGGAATCTGAGAATGAGTCTAGTGCTGAGAGATAGCACACACACACACACACACACACACACACACACACACACACACACACACACACACGCACATGTATGTGTGTGTTTGATACTACCGATGTTACTCCCCCACCACCAAGTGTTTGGAAAAAAAAAGTAAAAAGGAAAATGTATAACAAAAAGAAGAAAGTATATGAAATAGGTTTATCGATCGAACAATGAAGAGGAAGTTATTCTCCGAGTCAGATAAAGGAAACTAAATGAATTTATTAGACAGTGTACGTTGAACAAAAGGATCGGAGATATATTTAGAGTTAGTTGTGGATAGTTTTAGCATGGTCGTACATTTTACAACAGTTCACGACGGTTGGAAATGTTTTGCGGTCAGTTCTGTGCCTGCGAAGGCTGCCAATATTCTAGTGGAGGACAGTGGCCAGTTTAGAACAGTAACGAGTTTGACAAAGTCGAAGACAAATCGTGAATAGGACCAGGTAGGAAGGGCTTTGTGAGATGGTGATGAGCTGACATTAGCCGACGAACAAAAAAAAAAACCCAAACCCCAGCGCTTATAGTGCAAATTTCCTGATGTTACAAATAGATACACACACACACACACACACACACACACACACACACACACACACACACACACACACACACACACACACACACACACACACACACACACGCACACACACACACACACACACACACACACAGAGAATGAGAAGACGAAGACGAAGGAGAACAAATCCACAAATCAATGTTGGGGATAGCAATCGTTTTCTCTTTCTTTCTCCCCCCTCTCTCTCTTTCTCTCTCTCTCTCTCACACACACGCATATATATAATGATGTATGAACGGAAGTTTAAGTATAAAAACAGTTTATTTTTTGCTATTTGTCATTATTCGATATTTTAAACTCTCTGCGTCTTTTATCGGGTACAATATATATATATATATATATATATATATATATGTATGTATGTATTTAATTTTTCGCTAGAAAAGAGTCTATAAAACCATATAATATGAATAGGAAAACTTTGTAGACAAATCAATATCCTTTCATGATAAGATTTAATAGATTTGTAAAAATCTTATAAGGATCTTTCCGACGAATATGTCACCAGAAAATTTGATCCAAAATACTTCTACCCCAAAGAATTTGACCCATTCGATATTGCGAGATATCTTTGTATGGATATGACACTGAATACATTCATTATTAACAAACATTTTATTTATATTTTCAGCAGTCGCAACGAAAATATATTTTCTGGATTCAAGAATTTAATTTATTAACAACAACACTAATAATACTTATAATAATTATAAAATGAAGTCGATTTTTCCCTTTTCAATTCAGACATCATTAGACTATAAACACAGGCGCTGAATATATTTCCGATATGATCACGCTTCCTGTTAATAACTGACGTATGTTTCCGGAAATTAATAACTGGATTTCACAATTACCTACATTTATCTTATACAACCTCCGTCTTACATAGACGAGATCGGCTTTTACTTATAAACTTATAGTCTTTACTTCTATTATAAGGCACTACATATAATTCATATATGGTTGTGCTATCTGCCAATAACTGATGCATGTTGCCACAAATTTATAATCACTTTAATTCAATCTCAGAATTTCCTACATTTAATTTATTCTATTCAATATGACTCCCACAAAACAATTATACTTATAATAAAAGAGCGTAACTCTTACTCTTTCATAAATATCTACTTTCACTCTCCCATCAAACATCATAAATTTTAATACATTCGGTATACTATTTAAGAGACTGTCATGGTTTCATTTCTTTATTGTGTGCTATTATATATCCTTTATAAAATGACTTTCCTCTGTAAATACGGAATGTTTACTTCATTATAGTGACTACTTTTTCCAGCGTTTCGATTGACTGATTTCAATCCTATTAGAAAAATAGTGGAATGTAAGTGCCGAACACTAATCAAACATCGCGTCTCCTTTTCCTCAATTCACGATAACATCAAATAATTGCTCATATAGAAAACATATTCGATTTTAGATACACAAATACGAATGCCAATTCATTACTTTCCTACCCGTTTACATACGCATACAAACACGGAATAAAGAAATCATACAAAATTTTTAAGCTCCTGAATTTACTAAGAATTGTATGCGGCACTTTTGTGTGAGAGAATATATCAAAACAGAAATTAAAACAGAAATAAAATTATGCATCCAAAGTTTTGAATATTTCAATTCGCTTATATGTCTGACTTTTACATTTTTAACCTTATTTACATAATATATATTTTATCTGAATGCAATTTAATTTTAATTAAAAAAGTGAAAAATACAAAAGAGATAATAAAACGGAAGAATACCGTTATTTATAACAAACTTTGCCCTCTCTCTCTTTTTTCTCCCTCTCTATATAGTCATCCACGAACCGACTGCTTTGCAATATTACAGTTTTTCAGCGCGGGTTGACTAGCACCCAACTCGAGTCGGCGATCGAACCTACAACCATCTAGTTGATAGTCGACAGCTCTAACCTGCGGCACATCGATCGGCGCTCGCAAACAATATCCTCAAATATTTTTTCATATAAACATTTGTCTGCTGCCTTTACAGTGCTCGATCTGCTTGTTTATTTACAGACAAAGAGTTAAATATATATAGAAGAAATTACCCCTCAGCCCCTTGAAAGAAAAAAAAAACTGCATTTCATAGCATGTCATTTAAAGAAACCCAAATTGCGTCGTCAGCAAATACGTTAACGGCTACAAATAATTTGCAAATTCAATGTCGAATATTGTAAGCTTGGATGGTTTGTTCCAACTAATTAAATTTTACAACTTCGGTACAAACAGCTACACTTAAAAATAGTTTAGTTATTGTTATGAATGGCATTTTACTATTAATGCCTTGTAAAAGATTATGACCGAAGAAGACTATGTGTAGCATATGAATGTAACGGAAGAAATAAAGATACTCACAGTTGACTTGGAGTAGACGTTTTATTCACAAGGAGGCAACACATAAAATAAGACAAATTGCATCTATCAGTCTTCATCTGAGTTTGTGTGTCACAACTAACACAGCCAGAAGTAATAATTTAATTTACCCGGATTCAAAGTTATCCTCCCGTTGGTGCCTGCTAGCGTATGTTTCGTGCCGTTCTCGCGACTCCACTGAACAACTCACATAACAAAGATAAAAGGAGAAGGTAACTACGCCTGCCATAGAAAAAGAATTAGCTTCCCTTGATCGTTCTAACAGATATTGCACTATTTTGCTTATTTATAAAGCTTTAAATGACAGGCAAGACTTTGGTTACAATCTAATAGATATTGGTTTTTATGAAAACGTGGATGCAAGCTTATTGTACTTTAAAATTATACAAATTTGATTTTTACTGCAAAAAATTTCTAAAATTTTTCTATAAAAATGTATAAATTGTTTGAATTAAGTTATTACATTTCTGAATTTTTTAGATGAGGATTGGTTATTCGTATTATTTTGGATTCTTTCGATTTCTGTTCTCATCTTGAGTGTTATTTTCATAACGTTCCGGTCGATGTAACACCGCAACCTTCTTTAGGCGTATTTTATCGAACTCGGGAATCTGCACGAAATTTCGAACGGAACCTTTTATTTAATTCACGGAGATTCACTATGACCCGTGGCGCAGTGGTTAGACTACTTAGAAAAAATTAGTTGTAAAAACAATATTTTTCTGAAGATTAAAAGTTCAATCCTCAGTGTAGGCGACCGAAAATAAAATTGCGAATTACTTAGGACCTTTATCCAGTCATGGCTGACAGGACAAGAGCACACTACTCCCGTGAAGTAAATAAAGGGTTCCGTTCAAGATTCCGTGCAGATTCCGGAATTCGACAGAAAGATTCCCGAGTCCGACAGAAAGATTCCCGCATTCGACAGAAAGATTCCCGAATTCGACAGAAAGATTCCCGCGTTCGACAGAAAGATTCCCGAGTTCGACAAAATACACCGAAACGGTGTGAAAATTATACTCAAGATAAGGACAGTAGTCTGAAGAATCCAAATAATATAAAATTAAGTTGTGTTGACGCAGGTAGAAAGAATTGCGACGCCCGACGAGAATGTGTATCCCAACTAGCAATTGCAATCAGAGGAAGGGAAAGGTTCGCTGAAGTAATTGGATTGATCGAAGGCAAAGCGAGATTAGAAAATCGGTCGACATTTTCGATTCATTCGGTACCCACATTGACAAGGTTAACCGTAATGGGCTCAAGGGAAACTGACCAATCGTCGGAAACGGCTATATTTATAGGCGTGGTTATACCTGCTTAGAAATGGGCGATGGATTCTGGCAGGACTGAATTAGACGCAGACTTTTTAACGCTACAGGCTGGAATAGATTTTATCCGAGGGTGGTACGGCTTCTATCATCAGTCCAAAAAGGTTGTAGAGGTTTTTACGGAAGAGAGAATCAATTCATCTTGCATTATGGCACCTTCATTGACTTGCCGACTGAGGTTGATTCTGATAAATAATTTGTATAAAGAACAAATATATTACGATATACTTGAAATAAGGATTGATTATTCGTATTATTTGGATTTCATAAGGACCCGTAGAGCAGTGTACAGCGTACTTAGAAAATTCAGTTGTAAAAATGGCACTTATAGTTTGAAGGTTCAATCCTCAGTACAGGCGACACTAAAAAAGAGAATTACGAATTATTTAGGGCACATATGTAGGGATAACCGAACGGGAGCGTGCTACCCTCGTGGATTAAATAAAGGATTTCGTTCGAATTTCGTGCAGATTCCTGAGTTCAACAGAAATATTACCAAGTTCAGCAGAAAGATTTCTGAGTTCTCTTACATCGATCGAAGCGTCGTTAGCCTCTGAGCTACGGGCGGATGTATGCGAAAGGTTAAAAATTAATCGACTTTGACCTATGAATGTTCAATTTTGAGTATGCGCAAAAGAAACAGCAGGCGTAATGTTTAATTCGAGTAACCTTGCCAACTGTTTCCTTTTCGATATTGACCTCCTAGCAGCACTTTTTGCCGCCTTGAAACCAAACCGAAAGTGTGTTACATGTTCAAATTTCAACACTCAAGATAAGAAGAGTAGTCCGAAGAATCCAAATAATACGAAATATATGATACATATTTGTCCAAGTTTAGAGAGCGTTGGCATAGAATCAACATTACATTGTAACTAACGGCTTCTTGTCTTGCGTTTATCTTAGTGGATACGAAGACTACACGCCGGGAAATTGTCTCTCAACATCTGTTGATCATCTGTGAACGTGGCTAAAATTAATATGGAGTCTAACGGTCTTAAACATTTTTTTTATAAAACACACACACACAAATCAATTATTTTTTCTTCATTGTTTTTTTCAAAAGATTTGATCCGTAATACTAAGCTGATTTTGACCGCCAGCACTTTTATGACCAGCCTTATTATATCTACCCCTTTTGCAAATTTTCTCATTCTAGAATTATTTCTCCTTTTCTGACCGAGCACAGAAACAGATGCTAAAATAGAAGGCAGAGCTATATATAAGGTTTGTTTTTAATGTCGGGAACATCAATATCCTCAAAAAGAGGAGTAAGTACTTTCGCATCGCTCACTGATAAAAGCAGGTAGTACTCCCTAGAATCTGAGTGATAACAAATCTCGTCAGATTCTTAATACTCTCTGCTTCTTTTAATCACTTTGCACGCTTGCAACAGCCGTTTACCAAACTGACTTTGATAACGACTGATGCATTTCCCTGAAATTCAGTGACAATGATCCTCCTTATGATTGCGGTACTCTCCGTGCTCTTCCAATCGACGTCAAGACAGTGTTCTCTCTCTCTCCTTACTTTTTCTATTTTTCTAAAAGCACCACGATAATTTTCTTTGACACGAATCGTTGTCGATGACACCGTGTTTTTATGGTCCGACATAAAATCAGCAGTAGGTTCTTTGATATGACGGGGGCGCGTTCGAAATGAATGTTCCTGTTTAAAGCATTTAAAACTTAACTTGAAGCCATTATCACCATACAACACGTAATGCCAGGCATATAAATGTAGCAGTAGCTTCCTTGATATGACATGGGCGCGTTTGAAATGAATGTTTCCGTGTAAAGTACAATTGAAGCATGATACCTGACATTTGCATTTTAAACTTTAGTTCAAGGCATTAATATATATATATATATATATATGTGTGTGTGTGTGTGTGTATGTGTGTATGTGTGTATGTGTGTGTGTGTGTGTGAAAACATTATTAATTCACAAACCGAACAGCAGCTGGCGTATAGCGTAATGTTTAGAAGCTTAGACTGTCATTTAGGCGGTCGAGTTTCGCTTGGCTTGAGGTAGTTGTCTGTCTAGCCGCACTGATGAGCTGTTAAACGGCGAAACAGTACTGTATATGGATGACTATATATATATATATATATATATATATATATAGTGTAAAATTTTGTTGAAAATTCAAAGACTCACGTTTTTTCGGTTATTTCCTGGATTTTTCCATTACAGCTGTTTCATTAATGAGTTGGTAATTTTACGATTTATGTTTCCGTAAAAATATCCTGTCCACACCAACTTCTTCAGATGTTTAGCCATTATATTTTTACAAGAAATGGTATATTTTTAACATGCTGGATATCGTATTCGGGTAAAAAGATTTCCACAGCCATGTTTCCTCACTTCCTCCATCTTTTGAGTTGAAGTTATCGGCACAAACAGTGTACAGACACGCATTCACTTAAGATCTGATGTGGGTTGCCATAGCTATCATTTATCGTCAACTGTGTTATTTTTTTTTGCGGGTTAAAAACAAATGCTAACAAAGACAATAAAAGCTATTATAGTATATATTATTATAAAATCAACAATAGGTTCTTTACAGTGCAATGCGGACTACAATGCGGGGACGCATGTGTAGCTGCCTTCCGCTGTACCGCGATAAGTTCCCAACTAGAGCAGGCAATCAATCGACTTGATTAAAAAATGGACGATTTCACCGATTTCAATGACAATAAAATATGAAAGTGTGAAATATGTCAATAGATGAATGAATGTCTTCCCGTTTGTCTGTGTATAAATATTTAACCGATAAACGCTTAAACTACTGGTCACATAATACTGAAATTAACAGGAAATACTAATCATACACTAAGAATGGTTTACAACGAGTAAAATCTTTGTTTGGATGGATGAATAACACATACAGACATATATTGGTAAGCTGAAATGCAAACTGTTCATTTCAACTTGCTGACATATTTTTACTTTTTTCTGCGAATGAGCAAATTTAATTCATTATTTCAAATCGTTTAATATTAAATCTTTCTTACCAATCTCACGATAGCTACATTGGTAGGAGACGCGGCTGGAGCACTGATAGTTTGGTTTCGATTCTATTTGGTGGCAGCCAAAGTCATATTTTTTTTACTTTTGAAATTACTACTATATATTAGGTACAATATAATGTTCAATTGGTTCTGTAATAATAAATACGAAATCTGAATAAATTAAAATATATTTAAGCGTGTTTTATGATGCGCCAAGGCCAAGTATCCCTCGTTAGAGTGTGTAGTCATCCACAGGCAGGCTGTTTCACTGTATCACAGCTCTTCTGTGCGGCTAGACTAGCAACTACTCCAAGCCAGGATTGAAAATCGACCGTCTAAGCGTTAGTCAGCGCCTCTAACCGTTACACTATTTGGCTTCTACGGTTGTTTATGTATGCGCGAAACGAACCGTCATGTGCATTGAAGTTTTTACATTTTAGAAAAAAAATAAAAACTGACTAAATAATGAAAATATAAACACAAATGTTTATCTATCTATCTATCTATCTATCTATCTATCTATCTATCTATCTTTCTTCACACACACATACACCCACGTATATATATATATATATATATATATATATATATATATATATATATATTCTAAGTAATTTTTGGCTAGAATTAAAATTTATAAGCGGGTTAACGTCCGGTATTATTGTTTATTTGTGCTCTTACACTAAATAGGAAGAGTATTTCTCAGGGGAGCCTCTAATCTAGAAAAAAAAAAACACACTTTAATTTGCTTTTAGTCTAATCATATTCAGAGCTGATAGTGAGCATATTGTTATTGTATTATACATGACATTCACCTGAATAACGTTAATTTAGAAGTCTTAGGGCGAATAATAAATGAAGCTTAATTATTAGCTTTTTTTTTTTCAAATCGTGTAACAATAGACGTTAACTAAATCTAGCAGGACCCATTAATCAGCGTTGCCCGGTAGAAACCTGTTCCCCCTTGCAGAAAAGTAAACTACGATTGTTGTTAGTGGCCACTGCCATTCCTGAACAAATGTGGACACTGGTAGCCATGGCCGAAATGAAATAATCTGCCTTTCGCTGGCGAGTAGTGATGGTTTGACAATTAAACAATTAAGGGAATGCGTAAATCAGTATGAATTAATAAAATTACGAGAAATGGTGCATTAGAATAATAATAGAAAGTATACACAGACGAGTAATCGAAATCTGTCCTAGCTGTTTACGTTTGTTTCCCTTCTTTTCAACTTTTCCACCAATAGTAGTAAATTAAATTCCAGTTTTATGTCGTCTTTTTTAACGCTTTAACGTCAAAACAATTACGAATTTTTTCATTTAATTTTTTTGAGTATTGTCGTGTTAAAAACGGCGTTTGGAATAGACATCCCCAAATCCCGATGTTAAGAACGGCTTTCGGAATAGACACCACCAACCTCCCTATCTTAAGAATGGCGTTCAGAATAGACACCCCCAACATTTCCACGTAAAGGACGGTAATCGGAATAGACAACCCCCTTTTTTGTTGGGTTGGAAAAATAATTTTCTCAAATTTAACCGTGATAATCGTTGTCAGCATACCCATCCGCAAATGCGACAAAATAGAAAATTGGGGGATGGCAGTGTCGGTAGGAGAGAAGTAGATTTGTTTATCGCGCGTGCGTACAAACCTTGCAGCCAATGAACTACAGTGCATGATATAGGTCTTTATATCTTTATAAGTACTTGTCTCCGCCAAATTTTAATGAGATTTTCTTAATCCACATAATGGAAAATCTAAACAAGTCTTCATTCTAAAGAAAAGTGTAGAGGTCGGCCTTAATGTACAAATTTACCCCTACGCCAAGTTAACGTGTGCGCAAATTCGAGAATCAGTCCAGAAAAGAAATTTAAATATAATACTCCATCGAATTCAATTCCTTAATTATGGAAATGTGCATTAAATCTGTAGGGTAGATAATCAGCGGAAAAAATCGGTAAGGCACTAACTTTCAAACACGCCGGTAGGTTTGTCAATCGAGGTATGTAAGTACAAATTGGAAAATCTCTAAGCACTTTGACAAAATATATCAAATAATAACTTAAATAAACAAAGTTATTTGTAAAGATATGCGATAAAAAATAAAACGTCAATCGATGAAAAAAAGGGTTATGTATAAAAATACATAACCCTTTTTTTCATCGATTGACGTTTTATTTATTTTTATTATTAGGGTGGTGAATAAGTAAACACAAAATATAGTTACCTATAAAGTAGTTTAACAGTTGTGGATATTTCACATATGAGAGAAAGAGAGAGAAAGAGAGAGAGAGAGAGAGAGAGAGAGAGAGAGAGAGAACATATACAGAGAATATTTTTAAATCAGCGACTATCGTAATGGATTGCGCAGATTTAAAAAGCGAGAAACATATAGTAAGAGAAAGTGAGCGAAAACAAGTGAGAGATAGGGAGGGGGAGAGAGATGGGAAGCTTTTTTTGTAATGTTTATTTATATATGAATTACTGATTAGATAGATATTTAATTATCTAAAAAGAACTTGCAGTGTGTAATGTTTATTAACATCTAATAAATGTGTTTGTGAAGTATTTAAAAAGCAAAAGTTGTGTTTTTCTTTGGTAACGCATGCTGGCGGGAACACACGCACACATGTAAATGTCAACAAAGTAACGTGACAGAAAGATAAAACAAAAATAAAAAACAAATAAACAAAGTGCAAATATATAGTTTACCGAATATCTTTATATATGCATTGTTTTTCTTTGTTGCAATACTTATAAAAACAGATGGTGTGTTTTATGTGTTAGGCCGATCACCAAGCCAAATAATGTTGATGTTTCTTAATGATACCATTAAAAAATATTAATAACTGTTCGTTTATATAGAGAAGAATAGAATTCCGTAATATGAGAATATTCAGAGCTCAGCCAATGAGAATTGCCACAATACATGAAATAAGAGTTACAGAAAATTGAAGAACTGGCAAAGAATGGAATCAGCAAGCAAACTCTCATGGCTCTACGGAAAATGGCTAACCGGAGAGGACCAGGTCACAACAGAACACACGCATACTGGTTAAAAAAAAGTCATGACATTACATGAATGGCTAATTCAAAACCTAACGAGATGCATCCACGAAGCATAAGTGCCAGAATAGATGACCAAACAGAACACCATACTGATACAAAAAGACACAGAAAAGGGAACCGCCCATCAGCAACTATAGGCCTATAACTTGCTTACCTACCACTCGGAGAGAACACATTTATCACCCTCTTAATAATCGGGGATTACTTCCAGAGGAACCCAAATGATGTCAAAAAGGGAAAAAGAGCATGGAAAATAGAATGCCTGAGCGTGTACAAAATACCAAACAAGATTATCAATTTGACTGAAAATTCAATTAAAACATATATACTTCATCTGGAAGTTAATGATAATACATAAATGATATCAAAATACAAGGAGATTCCCTATCACCATTATTGTTCATTAAAGCTATGATGCTCTTTAATAATATACTACGAAAATTCCAAGCCACATACAAGTTCACTAATAGAAATGAAAGAATGAACCACCTGATGTACATGGACGATCTGAAACTTTTTGCAAGACCCCCCCCCCCAAAAAAAAAAGAACTAAAGACGCTAATAAACACAACCGGAATTTCCAGCCAGGATAGATAAGTATTCACTGCTTATCATTAGAAGGGGAAAACTGGAGACAACGGAAAGCATGGTACTACCCAGACAAACGAAGATGAGAACACTAGATGGACATGATTATAATAAAGTTTGGGGGGGTTTGAAAGCAAACACCTTCAAAGCAACAGAAATGAAAAAGAAAATTGGCAAGGAATATCTCAGAAGAACACGAACACTCTTAGAAACTAAACTATATATTAGAAACCTAATAAAAGGTATAAACACATGGGCAGTATAACTAGTAAGATACTCTGAACTGTTTATAGGTTGGACCAAAAAAGACAAGGAATCTCAACCAGAGTACCAAGAAACTTATGACCATGAAAAATGCACTACATCTAAAAGATAATGCTAATCGACTCTATGTGAAAAGAAAAGGCGGAAGGAAAGGACTGGTTTTTATATAAGACTGTGTGAATGATAAAAAACTGAATTACAAAAATACATAATGCAGAACAAAAAAAAAAAAAGAATTATTACCGCAGCAAGAAACACTGAAATATTAATAAGAGAAAATAGAGAGGTAGGGGATAAGACGAAAACAGAAAAATGGGAAGGGAAACAGTTACACAAACGATTCAGGAGGATAACAAAATATGAGACTAAAGAAAACAGTTTGAAAACATGTTTTTGTACGAAAGGGAAACCTAAACAGAAAAAAAGTGTATCCCTCATAACAGCCGCACAAAAGAACGCGATTAGAACCAATTATACTGAAGCAATGATAGACTAAACACACACACACACACACACACACACACACACACACACACACACACACACAGACACACACACACACACACACACACAAATAGCAAATGCAAACTCTGTGAACAAAGAAACAAAATAATAAACTAATAATAAGCTAATTGCAAAAAACTAGCTGAAAAAGAATATAAAAATAGACACGATCAAATGGTGAAAGCAGTGCATTGGGAAAATGCAGAAAACTGCATTTTGAACACCAAGACAAAGTGCACAAGCACAAGCCGGCAGTAAGGAAAACCATTAAATCCTATGGGACATGGATGTATA